>NW_026870468.1:300000-377709 GCF_963576545.1 Limanda limanda
GATCGGTACCATCCTTGAGCTTCTCCGACTTTCGGAAGGGTTAGGGTTAGGGTTAGGGATGAAAGCACATAGGAGAAAGAGATATTCTTGAATAACTTTTTTTGTGAAGGTCGGAGAGACTTGCAAGTAGGCTCTACCCCCACTAAATGGGGTAGCGCGCATCGATCGGTACCATCCTTGAGCTTCTCCGACTTTCGGAAGGGTTAGGGTTAGGGTTAGGGATGAAAGCACATAGGAGAAAGAGATATTCTTGAATAACTTTTTTTGTGAAGGTCGGAGAGACTTGAAAAGTGGTTGCATCTGGACTAATTTGGGTCCTGCGGATCGATTGGTACCATCCCCGAGCTTGTACGACCTTCGAAAGAGGTCGACCGACGAAATTCCCCCAAATCTGAGGAGATATTCTTGAATAACTTTTTTTGTGAAGGTAGGAGAGACTTGCAAGTAGGCTCTACCCCCACTAAATGGGGTAGCGCGCATCGATCGGTACCATCCTTGAGCTTCTCCGACTTTCGGAAGGGTTAGGGTTAGGGATGAAAGCACATAGGAGAAAGAGATATTCTTGAATAACTTTTTTTGTGAAGGTCGGAGAGACTTGGAAAGTGGTTGCATCTGGACTAATTTGGGTCCTGCGGATCGATTGGTACCATCCCCGAGCTTGTACGACCTTCGGAAGAGGTCGACCGACGAAATTCCCCCAAATCTGAGGAGATATTCTTGAATAACTTTTTTTGTGAAGGTCGGAGAGACTTGCAAGTAGGCTCTACCCCCACTAAATGGGGTTGCGCGCATCGATCGGTACCATCCTTGAGCTTCTCCGACTTTCGGAAGGGTTAGGGTTAGGGTTAGGGATGAAAGCACATATGAGAAAGAGATATTCTTGAATAACTTTTTTTGTGAAGGTCGGAGAGACTTGCAAGTAGGCTCTACCCGAACTAAATGGGGTAGCGCGCATCGATCGGTACCATCCTTGAGCTTCTCCGACTTTCGGAAGGGTTAGGGTTAGGGTTAGGGATGAAAGCACATAGGAGAAAGAGATATTCTTGAATAACTTTTTTTGTGAAGGTCGGAGAGACTTGGAAAGTGGTTGCATCTGGACTAATTTGGGTCCTGCGGATCGATTGGTACCATCCCCGAGCTTGTACGACCTTCGGAAGAGGTCGACCGACGAAATTCCCCCAAATCTGAGGAGATATTCTTGAATAACTTTTTTTGTGAAGGTCGGAGAGACTTGCAAGTAGGCTTTACCCCCACTAAATGGGGTAGCGCGCATCGATCGGTACCATCCTTGAGCTTCTCCGACTTTCGTAAGGGTTAGGGTTAGGGATGAAAGCACATAGGAGAAAGAGATATTCTTGAATAACTTTTTTTGTGAAGGTCGGAGAGACTTGCAAGTAGGCTCTACCCCCACTAAATGGGGTAGCGCGCATCGATCGGTACCATCCTTGAGCTTCTCCGACTTTCGGAAGGGTTAGGGTTAGGGTTAGGGATGAAAGCACATAGGAGAAAGAGATATTCTTGAATAACTTTTTTTGTGAAGGTCGGAGAGACTTGGAAAGTGGTTGCATCTGGACTAATTTGGGTCCTGCAGATCGATTGGTACCATCCCCGAGCTTGTACGACCTTCGGAAGAGGTCGACCGACGAAATTCCCCCAAATCTGAGGAGATATTCTTGAATAACTTTTTTTGTGAAGGTCGGAGAGACTTGCAAGTAGGCTCTACCCCCACTAAATGGGGTTGCGCGCATCGATCAGTACCATCCTTGAGCTTCTCCGACTTTCGGAAGGGTTAGGGTTAGGGTTAGGGATGAAAGCACATAGGAGAAAGAGATATTCTTGAATAACTTTTTTTGTGAAGGTCGGAGAGACTTGGAAAGTGGTTGCATCTGGACTAATTTGGGTCCTGCAGATCGATTGGTACCATCCCCGAGCTTGTACGACCTTCGGAAGAGGTCGACCGACGAAATTCCCCCAAATCTGAGGAGATATTCTTGAATAACTTTTTTTGTGAAGGTCGGAGAGACTTGCAAGTAGGCTCTACCCCCACTAAATGGGGTAGCGCGCATCGATCGGTACCATCCTTGAGCTTCTCCGACTTTCGGAAGGGTTAGGGTTAGGGTTAGGGATGAAAGCACATAGGAGAAAGAGATATTCTTGAATAACTTTTTTTGTGAAGGTCGGAGAGACTTGCAAGTAGGCTCTACCCCCACTAAATGGGGTAGCGCGCATCGATCGGTACCATCCTTGAGCTTCTCCGACTTTCGGAAGGGTTAGGGTTAGGGTTAGGGATGAAAGCACATAGGAGAAAGAGATATTCTTGAATAACTTTTTTTGTGAAGGTCGGAGAGACTTGGAAAGTGGTTGCATCTGGACTAATTTGGGTCCTGCGGATCGATTGGTACCATCCCCGAGCTTGTACGACCTTCGGAAGAGGTCGACCGACGAAATTCCCCCAAATCTGAGGAGATATTCTTGAATAACTTTTTTTGTGAAGGTCGGAGAGACTTGCAAGTAGGCTTTAGCCCCACTAAATGGGGTAGCGCGCATCGATCGGTACCATCCTTGAGCTTCTCCGACTTTCGTAAGGGTTAGGGTTAGGGATGAAAGCACATAGGAGAAAGAGATATTCTTGAATAACTTTTTTTGTGAAGGTCGGAGAGACTTGCAAGTAGGCTCTACCCCCACTAAATGGGGTAGCGCGCATCGATCGGTACCATCCTTGAGCTTCTCCGACTTTCGGAAGGGTTAGGGTTAGGGTTAGGGATGAAAGCACATAGGAGAAAGAGATATTCTTGAATAACTTTTTTTGTGAAGGTCGGAGAGACTTGGAAAGTGGTTGCATCTGGACTAATTTGGGTCCTGCAGATCGATTGGTACCATCCCCGAGCTTGTACGACCTTCGGAAGAGGTCGACCGACGAAATTCCCCCAAATCTGAGGAGATATTCTTGAATAACTTTTTTTGTGAAGGTCGGAGAGACTTGCAAGTAGGCTCTACCCCCACTAAATGGGGTTGCGCGCATCGATCAGTACCATCCTTGAGCTTCTCCGACTTTCGGAAGGGTTAGGGTTAGGGTTAGGGATGAAAGCACATAGGAGAAAGAGATATTCTTGAATAACTTTTTTTGTGAAGGTCGGAGAGACTTGGAAAGTGGTTGCATCTGGACTAATTTGGGTCCTGCAGATCGATTGGTACCATCCCCGAGCTTGTACGACCTTCGGAAGAGGTCGACCGACGAAATTCCCCCAAATCTGAGGAGATATTCTTGAATAACTTTTTTTGTGAAGGTCGGAGAGACTTGCAAGTAGGCTCTACCCCCACTAAATGGGGTTGCGCGCATTGATCAGTACCATCCTTGAGCTTCTCCGACTTTCGGAAGGGTTAGGGTTAGGGTTAGGGATGAAAGCACATAGGAGAAAGAGATATTCTTGAATAACTTTTTTTGTGAAGGTCGGAGAGACTTGCAAGTAGGCTCTACCCCCACTAAATGGGGTAGCGCGCATCGATCGGTACCATCCTTGAGCTTCTCCGACTTTCGGAAGGGTTAGGGTTAGGGTTAGGGATGAAAGCACATAGGAGAAAGAGATATTCTTGAATAACTTTTTTTGTGAAGGTCGGAGAGACTTGCAAGTAGGCTCTACCCCCACTAAATGGGGTAGCGCGCATCGATCGGTACCATCCTTGAGCTTCTCCGACTTTCGGAAGGGTTAGGGTTAGGGTTAGGGATGAAAGCACATAGGAGAAAGAGATATTCTTGAATAACTTTTTTTGTGAAGGTCGGAGAGACTTGAAAAGTGGTTGCATCTGGACTAATTTGGGTCCTGCGGATCGATTGGTACCATCCCCGAGCTTGTACGACCTTCGGAAGAGGTCGACCGACGAAATTCCCCCAAATCTGAGGAGATATTCTTGAATAACTTTTTTTGTGAAGGTCGGAGAGACTTGCAAGTAGGCTCTACCCCCACTAAATGGGGTAGCGCGCATCGATCGGTACCATCCTTGAGCTTCTCCGACTTTCGGAAGGGTTAGGGTTAGGGTTAGGGATGAAAGCACATAGGAGAAAGAGATATTCTTGAATAACTTTTTTTGTGAAGGTCGGAGAGACTTGGAAAGTGGTTGCATCTGGACTAATTTGGGTCCTGCGGATCGATTGGTACCATCCCCGAGCTTGTACGACCTTCGGAAGAGGTCGACCGACGAAATTCCCCCAAATCTGAGGAGATATTCTTGAATAACTTTTTTTGTGAAGGTCGGAGAGACTTGCAAGTAGGCTCTACCCCCACTAAATGGGGTTGCGCGCATCGATCAGTACCATCCTTGAGCTTCTCCGACTTTCGGAAGGGTTAGGGTTAGGGTTAGGGATGAAAGCACATAGGAGAAAGAGATATTCTTGAATAACTTTTTTTGTGAACGTCGGAGAGACTTGCAAGTAGGCTCTACCCCCACTAAATGGGGTAGCGCGCATCGATCAGTACCATCCTTGAGCTTCTCCGACTTTCGGAAGGGTTAGGGTTAGGGATGAAAGCACATAGGAGAAAGAGATATTCTTGAATAACTTTTTTTGTGAAGGTCTGAGAGACTTGCAAGTAGGCTCTACCCCCACTAAATGGGGTAGCGCGCATCGATCGGTACCATCCTTGAGCTTCTCCGACTTTCGGAAGGGTTAGGGTTAGGGTTAGGGATGAAAGCACATAGGAGAAAGAGATATTCTTGAATAACTTTTTTTGTGAAGGTCGGAGAGACTTGCAAGTAGGCTCTACCCCCACTAAATGGGGTAGCGCGCATCGATCGGTACCATCCTTGAGCTTCTCCGACTTTCGGAAGGGTTAGGGTTAGGGTTAGGGATGAAAGCACATAGGAGAAAGAGATATTCTTGAATAACTTTTTTTGTGAAGGTCGGAGAGACTTGAAAAGTGGTTGCATCTGGACTAATTTGGGTCCTGCGGATCGATTGGTACCATCCCCGAGCTTGTACGACCTTCGAAAGAGGTCGACCGACGAAATTCCCCCAAATCTGAGGAGATATTCTTGAATAACTTTTTTTGTGAAGGTAGGAGAGACTTGCAAGTAGGCTCTACCCCCACTAAATGGGGTAGCGCGCATCGATCGGTACCATCCTTGAGCTTCTCCGACTTTCGGAAGGGTTAGGGTTAGGGATGAAAGCACATAGGAGAAAGAGATATTCTTGAATAACTTTTTTTGTGAAGGTCGGAGAGACTTGGAAAGTGGTTGCATCTGGACTAATTTGGGTCCTGCGGATCGATTGGTACCATCCCCGAGCTTGTACGACCTTCGGAAGAGGTCGACCGACGAAATTCCCCCAAATCTGAGGAGATATTCTTGAATAACTTTTTTTGTGAAGGTCGGAGAGACTTGCAAGTAGGCTCTACCCCCACTAAATGGGGTTGCGCGCATCGATCGGTACCATCCTTGAGCTTCTCCGACTTTCGGAAGGGTTAGGGTTAGGGTTAGGGATGAAAGCACATAGGAGAAAGAGATATTCTTGAATAACTTTTTTTGTGATGGTCGGAGAGACTTGCAAGTAGGCTCTACCCGAACTAAATGGGGTAGCGCGCATCGATCGGTACCATCCTTGAGCTTCTCCGACTTTCGGAAGGGTTAGGGTTAGGGTTAGGGATGAAAGCACATAGGAGAAAGAGATATTCTTGAATAACTTTTTTTGTGAAGGTCGGAGAGACTTGGAAAGTGGTTGCATCTGGACTAATTTGGGTCCTGCGGATCGATTGGTACCATCCCCGAGCTTGTACGACCTTCGGAAGAGGTCGACCGACGAAATTCCCCCAAATCTGAGGAGATATTCTTGAATAACTTTTTTTGTGAAGGTCGGAGAGACTTGCAAGTAGGCTTTACCCCCACTAAATGGGGTAGCGCGCATCGATCGGTACCATCCTTGAGCTTCTCCGACTTTCGTAAGGGTTAGGGTTAGGGATGAAAGCACATAGGAGAAAGAGATATTCTTGAATAACTTTTTTTGTGAAGGTCGGAGAGACTTGCAAGTAGGCTCTACCCCCACTAAATGGGGTAGCGCGCATCGATCGGTACCATCCTTGAGCTTCTCCGACTTTCGGAAGGGTTAGGGTTAGGGTTAGGGATGAAAGCACATAGGAGAAAGAGATATTCTTGAATAACTTTTTTTGTGAAGGTCGGAGAGACTTGGAAAGTGGTTGCATCTGGACTAATTTGGGTCCTGCAGATCGATTGGTACCATCCCCGAGCTTGTACGACCTTCGGAAGAGGTCGACCGACGAAATTCCCCCAAATCTGAGGAGATATTCTTGAATAACTTTTTTTGTGAAGGTCGGAGAGACTTGCAAGTAGGCTCTACCCCCACTAAATGGGGTTGCGCGCATCGATCAGTACCATCCTTGAGCTTCTCCGACTTTCGGAAGGGTTAGGGTTAGGGTTAGGGATGAAAGCACATAGGAGAAAGAGATATTCTTGAATAACTTTTTTTGTGAAGGTCGGAGAGACTTGGAAAGTGGTTGCATCTGGACTAATTTGGGTCCTGCAGATCGATTGGTACCATCCCCGAGCTTGTACGACCTTCGGAAGAGGTCGACCGACGAAATTCCCCCAAATCTGAGGAGATATTCTTGAATAACTTTTTTTGTGAAGGTCGGAGAGACTTGCAAGTAGGCTCTACCCCCACTAAATGGGGTTGCGCGCATTGATCAGTACCATCCTTGAGCTTCTCCGACTTTCGGAAGGGTTAGGGTTAGGGTTAGGGATGAAAGCACATAGGAGAAAGAGATATTCTTGAATAACTTTTTTTGTGAAGGTCGGAGAGACTTGCAAGTAGGCTCTACCCCCACTAAATGGTGTAGCGCGCATCGATCAGTACCATCCTTGAGCTTCTCCGACTTTCGGAAGGGTTAGGGTTAGGGATGAAAGCACATAGGAGAAAGAGATATTCTTGAATAACTTTTTTTGTGAAGGTCGGAGAGACTTGCAAGTAGGCTCTACCCCCACTAAATGGGGTAGCACGCATCGATCGGTACCATCCTTGAGCTTCTCCGACTTTCGGAAGGGTTAGGGTTAGGGTTAGGGATGAAAGCACATAGGAGAAAGAGATATTCTTGAATAACTTTTTTTGTGAAGGTCGGAGAGACTTGCAAGTAGGCTCTACCCCCACTAAATGGGGTAGCGCGCATCGATCGGTACCATCCTTGAGCTTCTCCGACTTTCGGAAGGGTTAGGGTTAGGGTTAGGGATGAAAGCACATAGGAGAAAGAGATATTCTTGAATAACTTTTTTTGTGAAGGTCGGAGAGACTTGGAAAGTGGTTGCATTTGGACTAATTTGGGTCCTGCGGATCGATTGGTACCATCCCCGAGCTTGTACGACCTTCGAAAGAGGTCGACCGACGAAATTCCCCCAAATCTGAGGAGATATTCTTGAATAACTTTTTTTGTGAAGGTCGGAGAGACTTGCAAGTAGGCTCTACCCCCACTAAATGGGGTAGCGCGCATCGATCGGTACCATCCTTGAGCTTCTCCGACTTTCGGAAGGGTTAGGGTTAGGGATGAAAGCACATAGGAGAAAGAGATATTCTTGAATAACTTTTTTTGTGAAGGTCGGAGAGACTTGGAAAGTGGTTGCATCTGGACTAATTTGGGTCCTGCGGATCGATTGGTACCATCCCCGAGCTTGTACGACCTTCGGAAGAGGTCGACCGACGAAATTCCCCCAAATCTGAGGAGATATTCTTGAATAACCTTTTTTGTGAAGGTCGGAGAGACTTGCAAGTAGGCTCTACCCCCACTAAATGGGGTTGCGCGCATCGATCGGTACCATCCTTGAGCTTCTCCGACTTTCGGAAGGGTTAGGGTTAGGGTTAGGGATGAAAGCACATAGGAGAAAGACATATTCTTGAATAACTTTTTTTGTGAAGGTCGGAGAGACTTGCAAGTAGGCTTTACCCCCACTAAATGGGGTAGCGCGCATCGATCGGTACCATCCTTGAGCTTCTCCGACTTTCGGAAGGGTTAGGGTTAGGGTTAGGGATGAAAGCACATAGGAGAAAGAGATATTCTTGAATAACTTTTTTTGTGAAGGTCGGAGAGACTTGGAAAGTGGTTGCATCTGGACTAATTTGGGTCCTGCGGATCGATTGGTACCATCCCCGAGCTTGTACGACCTTCGGAAGAGGTCGACCGACGAAATTCCCCCAAATCTGAGGAGATATTCTTGAATAACTTTTTTTGTGAAGGTCAGAGAGACTTGCAAGTAGGCTCTACCCCCACTAAATGGGGTTGCGCGCATCGATCGGTACCATCCTTGAGCTTCTCCGACTTTCGGAAGGGTTAGGGTTAGGGTTAGGGATGAAAGCACATAGGAGAAAGAGATATTCTTGAATAACTTTTTTTGTGAAGGTCGGAGAGACTTGCAAGTAGGCTCTACCCCCACTAAATGGGGTAGCGCGCATCGATCGGTACCATCCTTGAGCTTCTCCGACTTTCGGAAGGGTTAGGGTTAGGGTTAGGGATGAAAGCACATAGGAGAAAGAGATATTCTTGAATAACTTTTTTTGTGAAGGTCGGAGAGACTTGCAAGTAGGCTCTACCCGAACTAAATGGGGTAGCGCGCATCGATCGGTACCATCCTTGAGCTTCTCCGACTTTCGGAAGGGTTAGGGTTAGGGTTAGGGATGAAAGCACATAGGAGAAAGAGATATTCTTGAATAACTTTTTTTGTGAAGGTCGGAGAGACTTGAAAAGTGGTTGCATCTGGACTAATTTGGGTCCTGCGGATCGATTGGTACCATCCCCGAGCTTGTACGACCTTCGGAAGAGGTCGACCGACGAAATTCCCCCAAATCTGAGGAGATATTCTTGAATAACTTTTTTTGTGAAGGTCGGAGAGACTTGCAAGTAGGCTCTACCCCCACTAAATGGGGTAGCGCGCATCGATCGGTACCATCCTTGAGCTTCTCCGACTTTCGGAAGGGTTAGGGTTAGGGTTAGGGATGAAAGCACATAGGAGAAAGAGATATTCTTGAATAACTTTTTTTGTGAAGGTCGGAGAGACTTGCAAGTAGGCTCTACCCCCACTAAATGGGGTAACGCGCATCGATCAGTACCATCCTTGAGCTTCTCCGACTTTCGGAAGGGTTAGGGTTAGGGATGAAAGCACATAGGAGAAAGAGATATTCTTGAATAACTTTTTTTGTGAAGGTCGGAGAGACTTGCAAGTAGGCTCTACCCCCACTAAATGGGGTAGCGCGCATCGATCGGTACCATCCTTGAGCTTCTCCGACTTTCGGAAGGGTTAGGGTTAGGGTTAGGGATGAAAGCACATAGGAGAAAGAGATATTCTTGAATAACTTTTTTTGTGAAGGTCGGAGAGACTTGCAAGTAGGCTCTACCCCCACTAAATGGGGTAGCGCGCATCGATCGGTACCATCCTTGAGCTTCTCCGACTTTCGGAAGGGTTAGGGTTAGGGTTAGGGATGAAAGCACATAGGAGAAAGAGATATTCTTGAATAACTTTTTTTGTGAAGGTCGGAGAGACTTGGAAAGTGGTTGCATCTGGACTAATTTGGGTCCTGCGGATCGATTGGTACCATCCCCGAGCTTGTACGACCTTCGGAAGAGGTCGACCGACGAAATTCCCCCAAATCTGAGGAGATATTCTTGAATAACTTTTTTTGTGAAGGTCGGAGAGACTTGCAAGTAGGCTCTACCCCCACTAAATGGGGTAGCGCGCATCGATCAGTACCATCCTTGAGCTTCTCCGACTTTCGGAAGGGTTAGGGTTAGGGATGAAAGCACATAGGAGAAAGAGATATTCTTGAATAACTTTTTTTGTGAAGGTCGGAGAGACTTGCAAGTAGGCTCTACCCCCACTAAATGGGGTAGCGCGCATCGATCGGTACCATCCTTGAGCTTCTCCGACTTTCGGAAGGGTTAGGGTTAGGGTTAGGGATGAAAGCACATAGGAGAAAGAGATATTCTTGAATAACTTTTTTTGTGAAGGTCGGAGAGACTTGCAAGTATCCTCTACCCCCACTAAATGGGGTAGCGCGCATCGATCGGTACCATCCTTGAGCTTCTCCGACTTTCGGAAGGGTTAGGGTTAGGGTTAGGGATGAAAGCACATAGGAGAAAGAGATATTCTTGAATAACTTTTTTTGTGAAGGTCGGAGAGACTTGCAAGTAGGCTCTACCCCCACTAAATGGGGTAGCGCGCATCGATCGGTACCATCCTTGAGCTTCTCCGACTTTCGGAAGGGTTAGGGTTAGGGTTAGGGATGAAAGCACATAGGAGAAAGAGATATTCTTGAATAACTTTTTTTGTGAAGGTCGGAGAGACTTGGAAAGTGGTTGCATCTGGACTAATTTGGGTCCTGCGGATCGATTGGTACCATCCCCGAGCTTGTACGACCTTCGGAAGAGGTCGACCGACGAAATTCCCCCAAATCTGAGGAGATATTCTTGAATAACTTTTTTTGTGAAGGTCGGAGAGACTTGCAAGTAGGCTCTACCCCCACTAAATGGGGTTGCGCGCATCGATCAGTACCATCCTTGAGCTTCTCCGACTTTCGGAAGGGTTAGGGTTAGGGTTAGGGATGAAAGCACATAGGAGAAAGAGATATTCTTGAATAACTTTTTTTGTGAAGGTCGGAGAGACTTGCAAGTAGGCTCTACCCCCACTAAATGGGGTAGCGCGCATCGATCAGTACCATCCTTGAGCTTCTCCGACTTTCGGAAGGGTTAGGGTTAGGGATGAAAGCACATAGGAGAAAGAGATATTCTTGAATAACTTTTTTTGTGAAGGTCGGAGAGACTTGCAAGTAGGCTCTACCCCCACTAAATGGGGTAGCGCGCATCGATCGGTACCATCCTTGAGCTTCTCCGACTTTCGGAAGGGTTAGGGTTAGGGTTAGGGATGAAAGCACATAGGAGAAAGAGATATTCTTGAATAACTTTTTTTGTGAAGGTCGGAGAGACTTGCAAGTATCCTCTACCCCCACTAAATGGGGTAGCGCGCATCGATCGGTACCATCCTTGAGCTTCTCCGACTTTCGGAAGGGTTAGGGTTAGGGTTAGGGATGAAAGCACATAGGAGAAAGAGATATTCTTGAATAACTTTTTTTGTGAAGGTCGGACAGACTTGGAAAGTGGTTGCATCTGGACTAATTTGGGTCCTGCAGATCGATTGGTACCATCCCCGAGCTTGTACGACCTTCGGAAGAGGTCGACCGACGAAATTCCCCCAAATCTGAGGAGATATTCTTGAATAACTTTTTTTGTGAAGGTCGGAGAGACTTGCAAGTAGGCTCTACCCCCACTAAATGGGGTTGCGCGCATCGATCAGTACCATCCTTGAGCTTCTCCGACTTTCGGAAGGGTTAGGGTTAGGGTTAGGGATGAAAGCACATAGGAGAAAGAGATATTCTTGAATAACTTTTTTTGTGAAGGTCGGAGAGACTTGCAAGTAGGCTCTACCCCCACTAAATGGGGTAGCGCGCATCGATCAGTACCATCCTTGAGCTTCTCCGACTTTCGGAAGGGTTAGGGTTAGGGATGAAAGCACATAGGAGAAAGAGATATTCTTGAATAACTTTTTTTGTGAAGGTCGGAGAGACTTGCAAGTAGGCTCTACCCCCACTAAATGGGGTAGCGCGCATCGATCGGTACCATCCTTGAGCTTCTCCGACTTTCGGAAGGGTTAGGGTTAGGGTTAGGGATGAAAGCACATAGGAGAAAGAGATATTCTTGAATAACTTTTTTTGTGAAGGTCGGAGAGACTTGCAAGTATCCTCTACCCCCACTAAATGGGGTAGCGCGCATCGATCGGTACCATCCTTGAGCTTCTCCGACTTTCGGAAGGGTTAGGGTTAGGGTTAGGGATGAAAGCACATAGGAGAAAGAGATATTCTTGAATAACTTTTTTTGTGAAGGTCGGACAGACTTGGAAAGTGGTTGCATCTGGACTAATTTGGGTCCTGCAGATCGATTGGTACCATCCCCGAGCTTGTACGACCTTCGGAAGAGGTCGACCGACGAAATTCCCCCAAATCTGAGGAGATATTCTTGAATAACTTTTTTTGTGAAGGTCGGAGAGACTTGCAAGTAGGCTCTACCCCCACTAAATGGGGTAGCGCGCATCGATCGGTACCATCCTTGAGCTTCTCCGACTTTCGGAAGGGTTAGGGTTAGGGATGAAAGCACATAGGAGAAAGAGATATTCTTGAATAACTTTTTTTGTGAAGGTCGGAGAGACTTGCAAGTAGGCTCTACCCCCACTAAATGGGGTAGCGCGCATTGATCGGTACCATCCTTGAGCTTCTCCGACTTTCGGAAGGGTTAGGGTTAGGGTTAGGGATGAAAGCACATAGGAGAAAGAGATATTCTTGAATAACTTTTTTTGTGAAGGTCGGAGAGACTTGCAAGTAGGCTTTACCCCCACTAAATGGGGTAGCGCGCATCGATCGGTACCATCCTTGAGCTTCTCCGACTTTCGGAAGGGTTAGGGTTAGGGTTAGGGATGAAAGCACATAGGAGAAAGAGATATTCTTGAATAACTTTTTTTGTGAAGGTCGGAGAGACTTGAAAAGTGGTTGCATCTGGACTAATTTGGGTCCTGCAGATCGATTGGTACCATCCCCGAGCTTGTACGACCTTCGGAAGAGGTCGACCGACGAAATTCCCCCAAATCTGAGGAGATATTCTTGAATAACTTTTTTTGTGAAGGTCGGAGAGACTTGCAAGTAGGCTCTACCCCCACTAAATGGGGTTGCGCGCAACGATCGGTACCATCCTTGAGCTTCTCCGACTTTCGGAAGGGTTAGGGTTAGGGATGAAAGCACATAGGAGAAAGAGATATTCTTGAATAACTTTTTTTGTGAAGGTCGGAGAGACTTGCAAGTAGGCTCTACCCCCACTAAATGGGGTAGCGCGCATCGATCGGTACCATCCTTGAGCTTCTCCGACTTTCGGAAGGGTTAGGGTTAGGGTAAGGGATGAAAGCACATAGGAGAAAGAGATATTCTTGAATAACTTTTTTTGTGAAGGTCGGAGAGACTTGCAAGTAGGCTCTACCCCCACTAAATGGGGTAGCGCGCATCGATCGGTACCATCCTTGAGCTTCTCCGACTTTCGGAAGGGTTAGGGTTAGGGTTAGGGATGAAAGCACATAGGAGAAAGAGATATTCTTGAATAACTTTTTTTGTGAAGGTCGGAGAGACTTGGAAAGTGGTTGCATCTGGACTAATTTGGGTCCTGCGGATCGATTGGTACCATCCCCGAGCTTGTACGACCTTCGGAAGAGGTCGACCGACGAAATTCCCCCAAATCTGAGGAGATATTCTTGAATAACTTTTTTGTGAAGGTCGGAGAGACTTGCAAGTAGGCTCTACCCCCACTAAATGGGGTTGCGCGCATCGATCAGTACCATCCTTGAGCTTCTCCGACTTTCGGAAGGGTTAGGGTTAGGGTTAGGGATGAAAGCACATAGGAGAAAGAGATATTCTTGAATAACTTTTTTTGTGAAGGTCGGAGAGACTTGCAAGTAGGCTCTACCCCCACTAAATGGGGTAGCGCGCATCGATCAGTACCATCCTTGAGCTTCTCCGACTTTCGGAAGGGTTAGGGTTAGGGATGAAAGCACATAGGAGAAAGAGATATTCTTGAATAACTTTTTTTGTGAAGGTCGGAGAGACTTGCAAGTAGGCTCTACCCCCACTAAATGGGGTAGCGCGCATCGATCGGTACCATCCTTGAGCTTCTCCGACTTTCGGAAGGGTTAGGGTTAGGGTTAGGGATGAAAGCACATAGGAGAAAGAGATATTCTTGAATAACTTTTTTTGTGAAGGTCGGAGAGACTTGCAAGTATCCTCTACCCCCACTAAATGGGGTAGCACGCATCGATCGGTACCATCCTTGAGCTTCTCCGACTTTCGGAAGGGTTAGGGTTAGGGTTAGGGATGAAAGCACATAGGAGAAAGAGATATTCTTGAATAACTTTTTTTGTGAAGGTCGGACAGACTTGGAAAGTGGTTGCATCTGGACTAATTTGGGTCCTGCAGATCGATTGGTACCATCCCCGAGCTTGTACGACCTTCGGAAGAGGTCGACCGACGAAATTCCCCCAAATCTGAGGAGATATTCTTGAATAACTTTTTTTGTGAAGGTCGGAGAGACTTGCAAGTAGGCTCTACCCCCACTAAATGGGGTAGCGCGCATCGATCGGTACCATCCTTGAGCTTCTCCGACTTTCGGAAGGGTTAGGGTTAGGGATGAAAGCACATAGGAGAAAGAGATATTCTTGAATAACTTTTTTTGTGAAGGTCGGAGAGACTTGCAAGTAGGCTCTACCCCCACTAAATGGGGTAGCGCGCATTGATCGGTACCATCCTTGAGCTTCTCCGACTTTCGGAAGGGTTAGGGTTAGGGTTAGGGATGAAAGCACATAGGAGAAAGAGATATTCTTGAATAACTTTTTTTGTGAAGGTCGGAGAGACTTGGAAAGTGGTTGCATCTGGACTAATTTGGGTCCTGCAGATCGATTGGTACCATCCCCGAGCTTGTACGACCTTCGGAAGAGGTCGACCGACGAAATTCCCCCAAATCTGAGGAGATATTCTTGAATAACTTTTTTTGTGAAGGTCGGAGAGACTTGCAAGTAGGCTCTACCCCCACTAAATGGGGTAGCGCGCATCGATCGGTACCATCCTTGAGCTTCTCCGACTTTCGGAAGGGTTAGGGTTAGGGATGAAAGCACATAGGAGAAAGAGATATTCTTGAATAACTTTTTTTGTGAAGGTCGGAGAGACTTGGAAAGTGGTTGCATCTGGACTAATTTGGGTCCTGCGGATCGATTGGTACCATCCCCGAGCTTGTACGACCTTCAAAAGAGGTCGACCGACGAAATTCCCCCAAATCTGAGGAGATATTCTTGAATAACTTTTTTTGTGAAGGTCGGAGAGACTTGCAAGTAGGCTCTACCCCCACTAAATGGGGTTGCGCGCATCGATCAGTACCATCCTTGAGCTTCTCCGACTTTCGGAAGGGTTAGGGTTAGGGTTAGGGATGAAAGCACATAGGAGAAAGAGATATTCTTGAATAACTTTTTTTGTGAAGGTCGGAGAGACTTGCAAGTAGGCTCTACCCCCACTAAATGGGGTTGCGCGCATCGATCGGTACCATCCTTGAGCTTCTCCGACTTTCGGAAGGGTTAGGGTTAGGGTTAGGGATGAAAGCACATAGGAGAAAGAGATATTCTTGAATAACTTTTTTTGTGAAGGTCGGAGAGACTTGCAAGTAGGCTCTACCCCCACTAAATGGGGTAGCGCGCATCGATCGGTACCATCCTTGAGCTTCTCCGACTTTCGGAAGGGTTAGGGTTAGGGATGAAAGCACATAGGAGAAAGAGATATTCTTGAATAACTTTTTTTGTGAAGGTCGGAGAGACTTGCAAGTAGGCTCTACCCGAACTAAATGGGGTAGCGCGCATCGATCGGTACCATCCTTGAGCTTCTCCGACTTTCGGAAGGGTTAGGGTTAGGGTTAGGGATGAAAGCGCATAGGAGAAAGAGATATTCTTGAATAACTTTTTTTGTGAAGGTCGGAGAGACTTGGAAAGTGGTTGCATCTGGACTAATTTGGGTCCTGCGGATCGATTGGTACCATCCCCGAGCTTGTACGACCTTCGGAAGAGGTCGACCGACGAAATTCCCCCAAATCTGAGGAGATATTCTTGAATAACTTTTTTTGTGAAGGTCGGAGAGACTTGCAAGTAGGCTCTACCCCCACTAAATGGGGTAGCGCGCATCGATCGGTACCATCCTTGAGCTTCTCCGACTTTCGGAAGGGTTAGGGTTAGGGTTAGGGATGAAAGCACATAGGAGAAAGAGATATTCTTGAATAACTTTTTTTGTGAAGGTCGGAGAGACTTGCAAGTAGGCTTTACCCCCACTAAATGGGGTAGCGCGCATCGATCGGTACCATCCTTGAGCTTCTCCGACTTTCGGAAGGGTTAGGGTTAGGGTTAGGGATGAAAGCACATAGGAGAAAGAGATATTCTTGAATAACTTTTTTTGTGAAGGTCGGAGAGACTTGGAAAGTGGTTGCATCTGGACTAATTTGGGTCCTGCGGATCGATTGGTACCATCTCCGAGCTTGTACGACCTTCGGAAGAGGTCGACCGACGAAATTCCCCCAAATCTGAGGAGATATTCTTGAATAACTTTTTTTGTGAAGGTCGGAGAGACTTGCAAGTATCCTCTACCCCCACTAAATGGGGTAGCGCGCATCGATCAGTACCATCCTTGAGCTTCTCCGACTTTCGGAAGGGTTAGGGTTAGGGTTAGGGATGAAAGCACATAGGAGAAAGAGATATTCTTGAATAACTTTTTTTGTGAAGGTCGGACAGACTTGGAAAGTGGTTGCATCTGGACTAATTTGGGTCCTGCGGATCGATTGGTACCATCCCCGAGCTTGTACGACCTTCGGAAGAGGTCGACCGACGAAATTCCCCCAAATCTGAGGAGATATTCTTGAATAACTTTTTTTGTGAAGGTCGGAGAGACTTGCAAGTAGGCTCTACCCCCACTAAATGGGGTAGCGCACATCGATCGGTACCATCCTTGAGCTTCTCCGACTTTCGGAAGGGTTAGGGTTAGGGTTAGGGATGAAAGCACATAGGAGAAAGAGATATTCTTGAATAACTTTTTTTGTGAAGGTCGGAGAGACTTGCAAGTAGGCTCTACCCCCACTAAATGGGGTAGCGCGCATTGATCGGTACCATCCTTGAGCTTCTCCGACTTTCGGAAGGGTTAGGGTTAGGGTTAGGGATGAAAGCACATAGGAGAAAGAGATATTCTTGAATAACTTTTTTTGTGAAGGTCGGAGAGACTTGCAAGTAGGCTCTACCCCCACTAAATGGGGTAGCGCGCATCGATCGGTACCATCCTTGAGCTTCTCCGACTTTCGGAAGGGTTAGGGTTAGGGTTAGGGATGAAAGCACATAGGAGAAAGAGATATTCTTGAATAACTTTTTTTGTGAAGGTCGGAGAGACTTGCAAGTAGGCTCTACCCCCACTAAATGGGGTAGCGCGCATTGATCGGTACCATCCTTGAGCTTCTCCGACTTTCGGAAGGGTTAGGGTTAGGGTTAGGGATGAAAGCACATAGGAGAAAGAGATATTCTTGAATAACTTTTTTTGTGAAGGTCGGAGAGACTTGGAAAGTGGTTGCATCTGGACTAATTTGGGTCCTGCGGATCGATTGGTACCATCCCCGAGCTTGTACGACCTTCGGAAGAGGTCGACCGACGAAATTCCCCCAAATCTGAGGAGATATTCTTGAATAACTTTTTTTGTGAAGGTCGGAGAGACTTGCAAGTAGGCTCTACCCCCACTAAATGGGGTAGCGCGCATCGATCGGTACCATCCTTGAGCTTCTCCGACTTTCGGAAGGGTTAGGGTTAGGGTTAGGGATGAAAGCACATAGGAGAAAGAGATATTCTTGAATAACTTTTTTTGTGAAGGTCGGAGAGACTTGGAAAGTGGTTGCATCTGGACTAATTTGGGTCCTGCGGATCGATTGGTACCATCCCCGAGCTTGTACGACCTTCGGAAGAGGTCGACCGACGAAATTCCCCCAAATCTGAGGAGATATTCTTGAATAACTTTTTTTGTGAAGGTCGGAGAGACTTGCAAGTAGGCTCTACCCCCACTAAATGGGGTTGCGCGCATCGATCAGTACCATCTTTGAGCTTATCCGACTTTCGGAAGGGTTAGGGTTAGGGTTAGGGATGAAAGCACATAGGAGAAAGAGATATTCTTGAATAACTTTTTTTGTGAAGGTCGGAGAGACTTGCAAGTAGGCTCTACCCCCACTAAATGGGGTAGCGCGCATCGATCGCTACCATCCTTGAGCTTCTCCGACTTTCGGAAGGGTTAGGGTTAGGGTTAGGGCTGAAAGCACATAGGAGAAAGAGATATTCTTGAATAACTTTTTTTGTGAAGGTCGGAGAGACTTGCAAGTAGGCTCTACCCCCACTAAATGGGGTAGCGCGCATCGATCGTTACCATCCTTGAGCTTCTCCGACTTTCGGAAGGGTTAGGGTTAGGGTTAGGGATGAAAGCACATAGGAGAAAGAGATATTCTTGAATAACTTTTTTTGTGAAGGTCGGAGAGACTTGCAAGTAGGCTCTACCCCCACTAAATGGGGTAGCGCGCATCGATCGGTACCATCCTTGAGCTTCATCCGACTTTCGGAAGGGTTAGGGTTAGGGTTAGGGATGAAAGCACATAGGAGAAAGAGATATTCTTGAATAACTTTTTTTGTGAAGGTCGGAGAGACTTGGAAAGTGGTTGCATCTGGACTAATTTGGGTCCTGCGGATCGATTGGTACCATCCCCGAGCTTGTACGACCTTCGGAAGAGGTCGACCGACGAAATTCCCCCAAATCTGAGGAGATATTCTTGAATAACTTTTTTTGTGAAGGTCGGAGAGACTTGCAAGTAGGCTCTACCCCCACTAAATGGGGTAGCGCGCATCGATCGGTACCATCCTTGAGCTTCTCCGACTTTCGGAAGGGTTAGGGTTAGGGATGAAAGCACATAGGAGAAAGAGATATTCTTGAATAACTTTTTTTGTGAAGGTCGGAGAGACTTGGAAAGTGGTTGCATCTGGACTAATTTGGGTCCTGCAGATCGATTGGTACCATCCCCGAGCTTGTACGACCTTCGGAAGAGGTCGACCGACGAAATTCCCCCAAATCTGAGGAGATATTCTTGAATAACTTTTTTTGTGAAGGTCGGAGAGACTTGCAAGTAGGCTCTACCCCCACTAAATGGGGTTGCGCGCATCGATCGGTACCATCCTTGAGCTTCTCCGACTTTCGGAAGGGTTAGGGTTAGGGTTAGGGATGAAAGCACATAGGAGAAAGAGATATTCTTGAATAACTTTTTTTGTGAAGGTCGGAGAGACTTGCAAGTAGGCTTTACCCCCACTAAATGGGGTAGCGCGCATCGATCGGTACCATCCTTGAGCTTCTCCGACTTTCGGAAGGGTTAGGGTTAGGGTTAGGGATGAAAGCACATAGGAGAAAGAGATATTCTTGAATAACTTTTTTTGTGAAGGTCGGAGAGACTTGCAAGTAGGCTCTACCCCCACTAAATGGGGTAGCGCGCATCGATCGGTACCATCCTTGAGCTTCTCCGACTTTCGGAAGGGTTAGGGTTAGGGATGAAAGCACATAGGAGAAAGAAATATTCTTGAATAACTTTTTTTGTGAAGGTCGAAGAGACTTGGAAAGTGGTTGCATCTGGACTAATTTGGGTCCTGCGGATCGATTGGTACCATCCCCGAGCTTGTACGACCTTCGGAAGAGGTCGACCGACGAAATTCCCCCAAATCTGAGGAGATATTCTTGAATAACTTTTTTTGTGAAGGTCGGAGAGACTTGCAAGTAGGCTCTACCCCCACTAAATGGGGTAGCGCGCATCGATCGGTACCATCCTTGAGCTTCTCCGACTTTCGGAAGGGTTAGGGTTAGGGTTAGGGATGAAAGCACATAGGAGAAAGAGATATTCTTGAATAACTTTTTTTGTGAAGGTCGGAGAGACTTGCAAGTAGGCTCTACCCCCACTAAATGGGGTAGCGCGCATCGATCAGTACCATCCTTGAGCTTCTCCGACTTTCGGAAGGGTTAGGGTTAGGGTTAGGGATGAAAGCACATAGGAGAAAGAGATATTCTTGAATAACTTTTTTTGTGAAGGTCGGAGAGACTTGGAAAGTGGTTGCATCTGGACTAATTTGGGTCCTGCAGATCGATTGGTACCATCCCCGAGCTTGTACGACCTTCGGAAGAGGTCGACCGACGAAATTCCCCCAAATCTGAGGAGATATTCTTGAATAACTTTTTTTGTGAAGGTCGGAGAGACTTGCAAGTAGGCTCTACCCCCACTAAATGGGGTTGCGCGCAACGATCGGTACCATCCTTGAGCTTCTCCGACTTTCGGAAGGGTTAGGGTTAGGGATGAAAGCACATAGGAGAAAGAGATATTCTTGAATAACTTTTTTTGTGAAGGTCGGAGAGACTTGCAAGTAGGCTCTACCCCCACTAAATGGGGTAGCGCGCATCGATCGGTACCATCCTTGAGCTTCTCCGACTTTCGGAAGGGTTAGGGATGAAAGCACATAGGAGAAAGAGATATTCTTGAATAACTTTTTTTGTGAAGGTCGGAGAGACTTGCAAGTAGGCTCTACCCCCACTAAATGGGGTAGCGCGCATCGATCAGTACCATCCTTGAGCTTCTCCGACTTTCGGAAGGGTTAGGGTTAGGGTTAGGGATGAAAGCACATAGGAGAAAGAGATATTCTTGAATAACTTTTTTTGTGAAGGTCGGAGAGACTTGCAAGTAGGCTCTACCCCCACTAAATGGGGTAGCGCGCATCGATCGGTACCATCCTTGAGCTTCTCCGACTTTCGGAAGGGTTAGGGTTAGGGTTAGGGATGAAAGCACATAGGAGAAAGAGATATTCTTGAATAACTTTTTTTGTGAAGGTCGGAGAGACTTGCAAGTAGGCTCTACCCCCACTAAATGGGGTAGCGCGCATCGATCGGTACCATCCTTGAGCTTCTCCGACTTTCGGAAGGGTTAGGGTTAGGGATGAAAGCACATAGGAGAAAGAAATATTCTTGAATAACTTTTTTTGTGAAGGTCGAAGAGACTTGGAAAGTGGTTGCATCTGGACTAATTTGGGTCCTGCGGATCGATTGGTACCATCCCCGAGCTTGTACGACCTTCGGAAGAGGTCGACCGACGAAATTCCCCCAAATCTGAGGAGATATTCTTGAATAACTTTTTTTGTGAAGGTCGGAGAGACTTGCAAGTAGGCTCTACCCCCACTAAATGGGGTAGCGCGCATCGATCGGTACCATCCTTGAGCATCTCCGACTTTCGGAAGGGTTAGGGTTAGGGTTAGGGATGAAAGCACATAGGAGAAAGAGATATTCTTGAATAACTTTTTTTGTGAAGGTCGGAGAGACTTGCAAGTAGGCTCTACCCCCACTAAATGGGGTAGCGCGCATCGATCGGTACCATCCTTGAGCTTCTCCGACTTTCGGAAGGGTTAGGGTTAGGGTTAGGGATGAAAGCACATAGGAGAAAGAGATATTCTTGAATAACTTTTTTTGTGAAGGTCGGAGAGACTTGCAAGTAGGCTCTACCCCCACTAAATGGGGTAGCGCGCATTGATCGGTACCATCCTTGAGCTTCTCCGACTTTCGGAAGGGTTAGGGTTAGGGTTAGGGATGAAAGCACATAGGAGAAAGAGATATTCTTGAATAACTTTTTTTGTGAAGGTCGGAGAGACTTGGAAAGTGGTTGCATCTGGACTAATTTGGGTCCTGCGGATCGATTGGTACCATCCCCGAGCTTGTACGACCTTCGGAAGAGGTCGACCGACGAAATTCCCCCAAATCTGAGGAGATATTCTTGAATAACTTTTTTTGTGAAGGTCGGAGAGACTTGCAAGTAGGCTCTACCCCCACTAAATGGGGTAGCGCGCATCGATCGGTACCATCCTTGAGCTTCTCCGACTTTCGGAAGGGTTAGGGTTAGGGTTAGGGATGAAAGCACATAGGAGAAAGAGATATTCTTGAATAACTTTTTTTGTGAAGGTCGGAGAGACTTGGAAAGTGGTTGCATCTGGACTAATTTGGGTCCTGCGGATCGATTGGTACCATCCCCGAGCTTGTACGACCTTCGGAAGAGGTCGACCGACGAAATTCCCCCAAATCTGAGGAGATATTCTTGAATAACTTTTTTTGTGAAGGTCGGAGAGACTTGCAAGTAGGCTCTACCCCCACTAAATGGGGTTGCGCGCATCGATCAGTACCATCTTTGAGCTTATCCGACTTTCGGAAGGGTTAGGGTTAGGGTTAGGGATGAAAGCACATAGGAGAAAGAGATATTCTTGAATAACTTTTTTTGTGAAGGTCGGAGAGACTTGCAAGTAGGCTCTACCCCCACTAAATGGGGTAGCGCGCATCGATCGCTACCATCCTTGAGCTTCTCCGACTTTCGGAAGGGTTAGGGTTAGGGTTAGGGCTGAAAGCACATAGGAGAAAGAGATATTCTTGAATAACTTTTTTTGTGAAGGTCGGAGAGACTTGCAAGTAGGCTCTACCCCCACTAAATGGGGTAGCGCGCATCGATCGTTACCATCCTTGAGCTTCTCCGACTTTCGGAAGGGTTAGGGTTAGGGTTAGGGATGAAAGCACATAGGAGAAAGAGATATTCTTGAATAACTTTTTTTGTGAAGGTCGGAGAGACTTGCAAGTAGGCTCTACCCCCACTAAATGGGGTAGCGCGCATCGATCGGTACCATCCTTGAGCTTCATCCGACTTTCGGAAGGGTTAGGGTTAGGGTTAGGGATGAAAGCACATAGGAGAAAGAGATATTCTTGAATAACTTTTTTTGTGAAGGTCGGAGAGACTTGGAAAGTGGTTGCATCTGGACTAATTTGGGTCCTGCGGATCGATTGGTACCATCCCCGAGCTTGTACGACCTTCGGAAGAGGTCGACCGACGAAATTCCCCCAAATCTGAGGAGATATTCTTGAATAACTTTTTTTGTGAAGGTCGGAGAGACTTGCAAGTAGGCTCTACCCCCACTAAATGGGGTAGCGCGCATCGATCGGTACCATCCTTGAGCTTCTCCGACTTTCGGAAGGGTTAGGGTTAGGGATGAAAGCACATAGGAGAAAGAGATATTCTTGAATAACTTTTTTTGTGAAGGTCGGAGAGACTTGGAAAGTGGTTGCATCTGGACTAATTTGGGTCCTGCAGATCGATTGGTACCATCCCCGAGCTTGTACGACCTTCGGAAGAGGTCGACCGACGAAATTCCCCCAAATCTGAGGAGATATTCTTGAATAACTTTTTTTGTGAAGGTCGGAGAGACTTGCAAGTAGGCTCTACCCCCACTAAATGGGGTTGCGCGCATCGATCGGTACCATCCTTGAGCTTCTCCGACTTTCGGAAGGGTTAGGGTTAGGGTTAGGGATGAAAGCACATAGGAGAAAGAGATATTCTTGAATAACTTTTTTTGTGAAGGTCGGAGAGACTTGCAAGTAGGCTTTACCCCCACTAAATGGGGTAGCGCGCATCGATCGGTACCATCCTTGAGCTTCTCCGACTTTCGGAAGGGTTAGGGTTAGGGTTAGGGATGAAAGCACATAGGAGAAAGAGATATTCTTGAATAACTTTTTTTGTGAAGGTCGGAGAGACTTGCAAGTAGGCTCTACCCCCACTAAATGGGGTAGCGCGCATCGATCGGTACCATCCTTGAGCTTCTCCGACTTTCGGAAGGGTTAGGGTTAGGGATGAAAGCACATAGGAGAAAGAAATATTCTTGAATAACTTTTTTTGTGAAGGTCGAAGAGACTTGGAAAGTGGTTGCATCTGGACTAATTTGGGTCCTGCGGATCGATTGGTACCATCCCCGAGCTTGTACGACCTTCGGAAGAGGTCGACCGACGAAATTCCCCCAAATCTGAGGAGATATTCTTGAATAACTTTTTTTGTGAAGGTCGGAGAGACTTGCAAGTAGGCTCTACCCCCACTAAATGGGGTAGCGCGCATCGATCGGTACCATCCTTGAGCTTCTCCGACTTTCGGAAGGGTTAGGGTTAGGGTTAGGGATGAAAGCACATAGGAGAAAGAGATATTCTTGAATAACTTTTTTTGTGAAGGTCGGAGAGACTTGCAAGTAGGCTCTACCCCCACTAAATGGGGTAGCGCGCATCGATCAGTACCATCCTTGAGCTTCTCCGACTTTCGGAAGGGTTAGGGTTAGGGTTAGGGATGAAAGCACATAGGAGAAAGAGATATTCTTGAATAACTTTTTTTGTGAAGGTCGGAGAGACTTGGAAAGTGGTTGCATCTGGACTAATTTGGGTCCTGCAGATCGATTGGTACCATCCCCGAGCTTGTACGACCTTCGGAAGAGGTCGACCGACGAAATTCCCCCAAATCTGAGGAGATATTCTTGAATAACTTTTTTTGTGAAGGTCGGAGAGACTTGCAAGTAGGCTCTACCCCCACTAAATGGGGTTGCGCGCAACGATCGGTACCATCCTTGAGCTTCTCCGACTTTCGGAAGGGTTAGGGTTAGGGATGAAAGCACATAGGAGAAAGAGATATTCTTGAATAACTTTTTTTGTGAAGGTCGGAGAGACTTGCAAGTAGGCTCTACCCCCACTAAATGGGGTAGCGCGCATCGATCGGTACCATCCTTGAGCTTCTCCGACTTTCGGAAGGGTTAGGGATGAAAGCACATAGGAGAAAGAGATATTCTTGAATAACTTTTTTTGTGAAGGTCGGAGAGACTTGCAAGTAGGCTCTACCCCCACTAAATGGGGTAGCGCGCATCGATCAGTACCATCCTTGAGCTTCTCCGACTTTCGGAAGGGTTAGGGTTAGGGTTAGGGATGAAAGCACATAGGAGAAAGAGATATTCTTGAATAACTTTTTTTGTGAAGGTCGGAGAGACTTGCAAGTAGGCTCTACCCCCACTAAATGGGGTAGCGCGCATCGATCGGTACCATCCTTGAGCTTCTCCGACTTTCGGAAGGGTTAGGGTTAGGGTTAGGGATGAAAGCACATAGGAGAAAGAGATATTCTTGAATAACTTTTTTTGTGAAGGTCGGAGAGACTTGCAAGTAGGCTCTACCCCCACTAAATGGGGTAGCGCGCATCGATCGGTACCATCCTTGAGCTTCTCCGACTTTCGGAAGGGTTAGGGTTAGGGATGAAAGCACATAGGAGAAAGAAATATTCTTGAATAACTTTTTTTGTGAAGGTCGAAGAGACTTGGAAAGTGGTTGCATCTGGACTAATTTGGGTCCTGCGGATCGATTGGTACCATCCCCGAGCTTGTACGACCTTCGGAAGAGGTCGACCGACGAAATTCCCCCAAATCTGAGGAGATATTCTTGAATAACTTTTTTTGTGAAGGTCGGAGAGACTTGCAAGTAGGCTCTACCCCCACTAAATGGGGTAGCGCGCATCGATCGGTACCATCCTTGAGCATCTCCGACTTTCGGAAGGGTTAGGGTTAGGGTTAGGGATGAAAGCACATAGGAGAAAGAGATATTCTTGAATAACTTTTTTTGTGAAGGTCGGAGAGACTTGCAAGTAGGCTCTACCCCCACTAAATGGGGTAGCGCGCATCGATCGGTACCATCCTTGAGCTTCTCCGACTTTCGGAAGGGTTAGGGTTAGGGTTAGGGATGAAAGCACATAGGAGAAAGAGATATTCTTGAATAACTTTTTTTGTGAAGGTCGGAGAGACTTGGAAAGTGGTTGCATCTGGACTAATTTGGGTCCTGCGGATCGATTGGTACCATCCCCGAGCTTGTACGACCTTCGGAAGAGGTCGACCGACGAAATTCCCCCAAATCTGAGGAGATATTCTTAAATAACTTTTTTTGTGAAGGTCGGAGAGACTTGCAAGTAGGCTCTACCCCCACTAAATGGGGTAGCGCGCATCGATCGGTACCATCCTTGAGCTTCTCCGACTTTCGGAAGGGTTAGGGTTAGGGATGAAAGCACATAGGAGAAAGAGATATTCTTGAATAACTTTTTTTGTGAAGGTCGGAGAGACTTGCAAGTAGGCTCTACCCCCACTAAATGGGGTAGCGCGCATCGATCGGTACCATCCTTGAGCTTCTCCGACTTTCGGAAGGGTTAGGGTTAGGGTTAGGGATGAAAGCACATAGGAGAAAGAGATATTCTTGAATAACTTTTTTTGTGAAGGTCGGAGAGACTTGGAAAGTGGTTGCATCTGGACTAATTTGGGTCCTGCAGATCGATTGGTACCATCCCCGAGCTTGTACGACCTTCGGAAGAGGTCGACCGACGAAATTCCCCCAAATCTGAGGAGATATTCTTGAATAACTTTTTTTGTGAAGGTCGGAGAGACTTGCAAGTAGGCTCTACCCCCACTAAATGGGGTTGCGCGCAACGATCGGTACCATCCTTGAGCTTCTCCGACTTTCGGAAGGGTTAGGGTTAGGGATGAAAGCACATAGGAGAAAGAGATATTCTTGAATAACTTTTTTTGTGAAGGTCGGAGAGACTTGCAAGTAGGCTCTACCCCCACTAAATGGGGTAGCGCGCATCGATCGGTACCATCCTTGAGCTTCTCCGACTTTCGGAAGGGTTAGGGATGAAAGCACATAGGAGAAAGAGATATTCTTGAATAACTTTTTTTGTGAAGGTCGGAGAGACTTGCAAGTAGGCTCTACCCCCACTAAATGGGGTAGCGCGCATCGATCAGTACCATCCTTGAGCTTCTCCGACTTTCGGAAGGGTTAGGGTTAGGGTTAGGGATGAAAGCACATAGGAGAAAGAGATATTCTTGAATAACTTTTTTTGTGAAGGTCGGAGAGACTTGCAAGTAGGCTCTACCCCCACTAAATGGGGTAGCGCGCATCGATCGGTACCATCCTTGAGCTTCTCCGACTTTCGGAAGGGTTAGGGTTAGGGTTAGGGATGAAAGCACATAGGAGAAAGAGATATTCTTGAATAACTTTTTTTGTGAAGGTCGGAGAGACTTGCAAGTAGGCTCTACCCCCACTAAATGGGGTAGCGCGCATCGATCGGTACCATCCTTGAGCTTCTCCGACTTTCGGAAGGGTTAGGGTTAGGGATGAAAGCACATAGGAGAAAGAAATATTCTTGAATAACTTTTTTTGTGAAGGTCGAAGAGACTTGGAAAGTGGTTGCATCTGGACTAATTTGGGTCCTGCGGATCGATTGGTACCATCCCCGAGCTTGTACGACCTTCGGAAGAGGTCGACCGACGAAATTCCCCCAAATCTGAGGAGATATTCTTGAATAACTTTTTTTGTGAAGGTCGGAGAGACTTGCAAGTAGGCTCTACCCCCACTAAATGGGGTAGCGCGCATCGATCGGTACCATCCTTGAGCTTCTCCGACTTTCGGAAGGGTTAGGGTTAGGGTTAGGGATGAAAGCACATAGGAGAAAGAGATATTCTTGAATAACTTTTTTTGTGAAGGTCGGAGAGACTTGCAAGTAGGCTCTACCCCCACTAAATGGGGTAGCGCGCATCGATCGGTACCATCCTTGAGCTTCTCCGACTTTCGGAAGGGTTAGGGTTAGGGTTAGGGATGAAAGCACATAGGAGAAAGAGATATTCTTGAATAACTTTTTTTGTGAAGGTCGGAGAGACTTGGAAAGTGGTTGCATCTGGACTAATTTGGGTCCTGCGGATCGATTGGTACCATCCCCGAGCTTGTACGACCTTCGGAAGAGGTCGACCGACGAAATTCCCCCAAATCTGAGGAGATATTCTTAAATAACTTTTTTTGTGAAGGTCGGAGAGACTTGCAAGTAGGCTCTACCCCCACTAAATGGGGTAGCGCGCATCGATCGGTACCATCCTTGAGCTTCTCCGACTTTCGGAAGGGTTAGGGTTAGGGTTAGGGATGAAAGCACATAGGAGAAAGAGATATTCTTGAATAACTTTTTTTGTGAAGGTCGGAGAGACTTGCAAGTAGGCTCTACCCCCACTAAATGGGGTAGCGCGCATCGATCGGTACCATCCTTGAGCTTCTCCGACTTTCGGAAGGGTTAGGGTTAGGGTTAGGGATGAAAGCACATAGGAGAAAGAGATATTCTTAATTAACTTTTTTTGTGAAGGTCGGAGAGACTTGCAAGTAGGCTCTACCCCCACTAAATGGGGTAGCGCGCATCGATCGGTACCATCCTTGAGCTTCTCCGACTTTCGGAAGGGTTAGGGTTAGGGTTAGGGATGAAAGCACATAGGAGAAAGAGATATTCTTGAATAACTTTTTTTTTGAAGGTCGGAGAGACTTGCAAGTAGGCTCTACCCCCACTAAATGGGGTAGCGCGCATCGATCGGTACCATCCTTGAGCTTCTCCGACTTTCGGAAGGGTTAGGGTTAGGGTTAGGGATGAAAGCACATAGGAGAAAGAGATATTCTTGAATAACTTTTTTTGTGAAGGTCGGAGAGACTTGGAAAGTGGTTGCATCTGGACTAATTTGGGTCCTGCGGATCGATTGGTACCATCCCCGAGCTTGTACGACCTTCGGAAGAGGTCGACCGACGAAATTCCCCCAAATCTGAGGAGATATTCTTGAATAACTTTTTTTGTGAAGGTCGGAGAGACTTGCAAGTAGGCTCTACCCCCACTAAATGGGGTAGCGCACATCGATCGGTACCATCCTTGAGCTTCTCCGACTTTCGGAAGGGTTAGGGTTAGGGTTAGGGATGAAAGCACATAGGAGAAAGAGATATTCTTGAATAACTTTTTTTGTGAAGGTCGGAGAGACTTGCAAGTAGGCTCTACCCCCACTTAATGGGGTAGCGCGCATCGATCAGTACCATCCTTGAGCTTCTCCGACTTTTGGAAGGGTTAGGGTTAGGGATGAAAGCACATAGGAGAAAGAGATATTCTTGAATAACTTTTTTTGTGAAGGTCGGAGAGACTTGCAAGTAGGCTCTACCCCCACTAAATGGGGTAGCGCGCATCGATCGGTACCATCCTTGAGCTTCTCCGACTTTCGGAAGGGTTAGGGTTAGGGTTAGGGATGAAAGCACATAGGAGAAAGAGATATTCTTGAATAACTTTTTTTGTGAAGGTCGGAGAGACTTGCAAGTAGGCTCTACCCCCACTAAATGGGGTAGCGCGCATCGATCGGTACCATCTTTGAGCTTCTCCGACTTTCGGAAGGGTTAGGGTTAGGGATGAAAGCACATAGGAGAAAGAGATATTCTTGAATAACTTTTTTTGTGAAGGTCGGAGAGACTTGCAAGTAGGCTCTACCCCCACTAAATGGGGTAGCGCGCATCGATCGGTACCATCCTTGAGCTTCTCCGACTTTCGGAAGGGTTAGGGTTAGGGTTAGGGATGAAAGCACATAGGAGAAAGAGATATTCTTGAATAACTTTTTTTGTGAAGGTCGGAGAGACTTGGAAAGTGGTTGCATCTGGACTAATTTGGGTCCTGCGGATCGATTGGTACCATCCCCGAGCTTGTACGACCTTCGGAAGAGGTCGACTGACGAAATTCCCCCAAATCTGAGGAGATATTCTTGAATAACTTTTTTTGTGAAGGTCGGAGAGACTTGCAAGTAGGCTCTACCCCCACTAAATGGGGTAGCGCACATCGATCGGTACCATCCTTGAGCTTCTCCGACTTTCGGAAGGGTTAGGGTTAGGGTTAGGGATGAAAGCACATAGGAGAAAGAGATATTCTTGAATAACTTTTTTTGTGAAGGTCGGAGAGACTTGCAAGTAGGCTCTACCCCCACTTAATGGGGTAGCGCGCATCGATCAGTACCATCCTTGAGCTTCTCCGACTTTTGGAAGGGTTAGGGTTAGGGATGAAAGCACATAGGAGAAAGAGATATTCTTGAATAACTTTTTTTGTGAAGGTCGGAGAGACTTGCAAGTAGGCTTTACCCCCACTAAATGGGGTAGCGCGCATCGATCGGTACCATCCTTGAGCTTCTCCGACTTTCGGAAGGGTTAGGGTTAGGGTTAGGGATGAAAGCACATAGGAGAAAGAGATATTCTTGAATAACTTTTTTTGTGAAGGTCGGAGAGACTTGCAAGTAGGCTCTACCCCCACTAAATGGGGTAGCGCGCATCGATCGGTACCATCTTTGAGCTTCTCCGACTTTCGGAAGGGTTAGGGTTAGGGTTAGGGATGAAAGCACATAGGAGAAAGAGATATTCTTGAATAACTTTTTTTGTGAAGGTCGGAGAGACTTGCAAGTAGGCTCTACCCCCACTAAATGGGGTAGCGCGCATCGATCGGTACCATCCTTGAGCTTCTCCGACTTTCGGAAGGGTTAGGGTTAGGGTTAGGGATGAAAGCACATAGGAGAAAGAGATATTCTTGAATAACTTTTTTTGTGAAGGTCGGAGAGACTTGGAAAGTGGTTGCATCTGGACTAATTTGGGTCCTGCGGATCGATTGGTACCATCCCCGAGCTTGTACGACCTTCGGAAGAGGTCGACCGACGAAATTCCCCCAAATCTGAGGAGATATTCTTGAATAACTTTTTTTGTGAAGGTCGGAGAGACTTGCAAGTAGGCTCTACCCCCACTAAATGGGGTAGCGCACATCGATCGGTACCATCCTTGAGCTTCTCCGACTTTTGGAAGGGTTAGGGTTAGGGTTAGGGATGAAAGCACATAGGAGAAAGAGATATTCTTGAATAACTTTTTTTGTGAAGGTCGGAGAGACTTGCAAGTAGGCTGTACCCCCACTAAATGGGGTAGCGCACATCGATCGGTACCATCTTTGAGCTTCTCCGACTTTCGGAAGGGTTAGGGTTAGGGTTAGGGATGAAAGCACATAGGAGAAAGAGATATTCTTGAATAACTTTTTTTGTGAAGGTCGGAGAGACTTGGAAAGTGGTTGCATCTGGACTAATTTGGGTCCTGCAGATCGATTGGTACCATCCCCGAGCTTGTACGACCTTCGGAAGAGGTCGACCGACGAAATTCCCCCAAATCTGAGGAGATATTCTTGAATAACTTTTTTTGTGAAGGTCGGAGAGACTTGCAAGTAGGCTCTACCCCCACTAAATGGGGTTGCGCGCATCGATCAGTACCATCCTTGAGCTTCTCCGAATTTCGGAAGGGTTAGGGTTAGGGTTAGGGATGAAAGCACATAGGAGAAAGAGATATTCTTGAATAACTTTTTTTGTGAAGGTCGGAGAGACTTGCAAGTAGGCTCTACCCCCACTAAATGGGGTAGCGCGCATCGATCGGTACCATCTTTGAGCTTCTCCGACTTTCGGAAGGGTTAGGGTTAGGGTTAGGGATGAAAGCACATAGGAGAAAGAGATATTCTTGAATAACTTTTTTTGTGAAGGTCGGAGAGACTTGGAAAGTGGTTGCATCTGGACTAATTTGGGTCCTGCGGATCGATTGCTACCATCCCCGAGCTTGTACGACCTTCGGAAGAGGTCGACCGACGAAATTCCCCCAAATCTGAGGAGATATTCTTGAATAACTTTTTTTGTGAAGGTCGGAGAGACTTGCAAGTAGGCTCTACCCCCACTAAATGGGGTAGCGCGCATCGATCGGTACCATCCTTGAGCTTCTCCGACTTTCGGAAGGGTTAGGGTTAGGGTTAGGGATGAAAGCACATAGGAGAAAGAGATATTCTTGAATAACTTTTTTTGTGAAGGTCGGAGAGACTTGGAAAGTGGTTGCATCTGGACTAATTTGGGTCCTGCAGATCGATTGGTACTATCCCCGAGCTTGTACGACCTTCGGAAGAGGTCGACCGACGAAATTCCCCCAAATCTGAGGAGATATTCTTGAATAACTTTTTTTGTGAAGGTCGGAGAGACTTGCAAGTAGGCTCTACCCCCACTAAATGGGGTAGCGCACATCGATCGGTACCATCCTTGAGCTTCTCCGACTTTCGGAAGGGTTAGGGTTAGGGTTAGGGATGAAAGCACATAGGAGAAAGAGATATTCTTGAATAACTTTTTTTGTGAAGGTCGGAGAGACTTGGAAAGTGGTTGCATCTGGACTAATTTGGGTCCTGCGGATCGATTGGTACCATCCCCGAGCTTGTACGACCTTCGGAAGAGGTCGACCGACGAAATTCCCCCAAATCTGAGGAGATATTCTTGAATAACTTTTTTTGTGAAGGTCGGAGAGACTTGCAAGTAGGCTCTACCCCCACTAAATGGGGTTGCGCGCATCGATCGGTACCATCCTTGAGCTTCTCCGAATTTCGGAAGGGTTAGGGTTAGGGTTAGGGATGAAAGCACATAGGAGAAAGAGATATTCTTGAATAACTTTTTTTGTGAAGGTCGGAGAGACTTGCAAGTAGGCTCTACCCCCACTAAATGGGGTAGCGCGCATCGATCGGTACCATCCTTGAGCTTCTCCGAATTTCGGAAGGGTTAGGGTTAGGGTTAGGGATGAAAGCACATAGGAGAAAGAGATATTCTTGAATAACTTTTTTTGTGAAGGTCGGAGAGACTTGGAAAGTGGTTGCATCTGGACTAATTTGGGTCCTGCAGATCGATTGGTACTATCCCCGAGCTTGTACGACCTTCGGAAGAGGTCGACCGACGAAATTCCCCCAAATCTGAGGAGATATTCTTGAATAACTTTTTTTGTGAAGGTCGGAGAGACTTGCAAGTAGGCTCTACCCCCACTAAATGGGGTAGCGCGCATCGATCAGTACCATCCTTGAGCTTCTCCGACTTTCGGAAGGGTTAGGGTTAGGGTTAGGGATGAAAGCAAATAGGAGAAAGAGATATTCTTGAATAACTTTTTTTGTGAAGGTCGGAGAGACTTGCAAGTAGGCTCTACCCCCACTAAATGGGGTAGCGCGCATCGATCGGTACCATCCTTGAGCTTCTCCGACTTTCGGAAGGGTTAGGGTTAGGGTTAGGGATGAAAGCACATAGGAGAAAGAGATATTCTTGAATAACTTTTTTTGTGAAGGTCGGAGAGACTTGCAAGTAGGCTCTACCCCCACTAAATGGGGTAGCGCGCATCGATCGGTACCATCCTTGAGCTTCTCCGACTTTCGGAAGGGTTAGGGTTAGGGTTAGGGATGAAAGCACATAGGAGAAAGAGATATTCTTGAATAACTTTTTTTGTGAAGGTCGGAGAGACTTGGAAAGTGGTTGCATCTGGACTAATTTGGGTCCTGCGGATCGATTGGTACCATCCCCGAGCTTGTACGACCTTCGGAAGAGGTCGACCGACGAAATTCCCCCAAATCTGAGGAGATATTCTTGAATAACTTTTTTTGTGAAGGTCGGAGAGACTTGCAAGTAGGCTCTACCCCCACTAAATGGGGTAGCGCGCATCGATCGGTACCATCCTTGAGCTTCTCCGACTTTCGGAAGGGTTAGGGTTAGGGTTAGGGATGAAAGCACATAGGAGAAAGAGATATTCTTGAATAACTTTTTTTGTGAAGGTCGGAAAGACTTGCAAGTAGGCTCTACCCCCACTAAATGGGGTAGCGCGCATCGATCGGTACCATCCTTGAGCTTCTCCGACTTTCGGAAGGGTTAGGGTTAGGGTTAGGGATGAAAGCACATAGGAGAAAGAGATATTCTTGAATAACTTTTTTTGTGAAGGTCGGAGAGACTTGGAAAGTGGTTGCATCTGGACTAATTTGGGTCCTGCGGATCGATTGGTACCATCCCCGAGCTTGTACGACCTTCGGAAGAGGTCGACCGACGAAATTCCCCCAAATCTGAGGAGATATTCTTGAATAACTTTTTTTGTGAAGGTCGGAGAGACTTGCAAGTAGGCTCTACCCCCACTAAATGGGGTAGCGCGCATCGATCGGTACTATCCTTGAGCTTCTCCGACTTTCGGAAGGGTTAGGGTTAGGGTTAGGGATGAAAGCACATAGGAGAAAGAGATATTCTTGAATAACTTTTTTTGTGAAGGTCGGAGAGACTTGCAAGTAGGCTCTACCCCCACTAAATGGGGTAGCGCGCATCGATCGGTACCATCCTTGAGCTTCTCCGACTTTTGGAAGGGTTAGGGTTAGGGTTAGGGATGAAAGCACATAGGAGAAAGAGATATTATTGAATAACTTTTTTTGTGAAGGTCGGAGAGACTTGGAAAGTGGTTGCATCTGGACTAATTTGGGTCCTGCGGATCGATTGGTACTATCCCCGAGCTTGTACGACCTTCGGAAGAGGTCGACCGACGAAATTCCCCCAAATCTGAGGAGATATTCTTGAATAACTTTTTTTGTGAAGGTCGGAGAGACTTGCAAGTAGGCTCTACCCCCACTAAATGGGGTAGCGCGCATCGATCAGTACCATCCTTGAGCTTCTCCGACTTTCGGAAGGGTTAGGGTTAGGGTTAGGGATGAAAGCACATAGGAGAAAGAGATATTCTTGAATAACTTTTTTTGTGAAGGTCGGAGAGACTTGGAAAGTGGTTGCATCTGGACTAATTTGGGTCCTGCGGATCGATTGGTACCATCCCCGAGCTTGTACGACCTTCGGAAGAGGTCGACCGACGAAATTCCCCCAAATCTGAGGAGATATTCTTGAATAACTTTTTTTGTGAAGGTCGGAGAGACTTGCAAGTAGGCTCTACCCCCACTAAATGGGGTAGCGCGCATCGATCGGTACCATCCTTGAGCTTCTCCGACTTTCGGAAGGGTTAGGGTTAGGGTTAGGGATGAAAGCACATAGGAGAAAGAGATATTCTTGAATAACTTTTTTTGTGAAGGTCGGAGAGACTTGCAAGTAGGCTCTACCCCCACTAAATGGGGTAGCGCGCATCGATCGTTACCATCCTTGAGCTTCTCCGACTTTCGGAAGGGTTAGGGTTAGGGTTAGGGATGAAAGCACATAGGAGAAAGAGATATTCTTGAATAACTTTTTTTGTGAAGGTCGGAGAGACTTGGAAAGTGGTTGCATCTGGACTAATTTGGGTCCTGCGGATCGATTGGTACCATCCCCGAGCTTGTACGACCTTCGGAAGAGGTCGACCGACGAAATTCCCCCAAATCTGAGGAGATATTCTTGAATAACTTTTTTTGTGAAGGTCGGAGAGACTTGCAAGTAGGCTCTACCCCCACTAAATGGGGTAGCGCGCATCGATCGGTACCATCCTTGAGCTTCTCCGACTTTCGGAAGGGTTAGGGTTAGGGTTAGGGATGAAAGCACATAGGAGAAAGAGATATTCTTGAATAACTTTTTTTGTGAAGGTCGGAGAGACTTGCAAGTAGGCTCTACCCCCACTAAATGGGGTAGCGCGCATCGATCGGTACCATCTTTGAGCTTCTCCGACTTTCGGAAGGGTTAGGGTTAGGGTTAGGGATGAAAGCACATAGGAGAAAGAGATATTCTTGAATAACTTTTTTTGTGAAGGTCGGAGAGACTTGGAAAGTGGTTGCATCTGGACTAATTTGGGTCCTGCGGATCGATTGCTACCATCCCCGAGCTTGTACGACCTTCGGAAGAGGTCGACCGACGAAATTCCCCCAAATCTGAGGAGATATTCTTGAATAACTTTTTTTGTGAAGGTCGGAGAGACTTGCAAGTAGGCTCTACCCCCACTAAATGGGGTAGCGCGCATCGATCGGTACCATCCTTGAGCTTCTCCGACTTTCGGAAGGGTTAGGGTTAGGGTTAGGGATGAAAGCACATAGGAGAAAGAGATATTCTTGAATAACTTTTTTTGTGAAGGTCGGAGAGACTTGGAAAGTGGTTGCATCTGGACTAATTTGGGTCCTGCAGATCGATTGGTACTATCCCCGAGCTTGTACGACCTTCGGAAGAGGTCGACCGACGAAATTCCCCCAAATCTGAGGAGATATTCTTGAATAACTTTTTTTGTGAAGGTCGGAGAGACTTGCAAGTAGGCTCTACCCCCACTAAATGGGGTAGCGCACATCGATCGGTACCATCCTTGAGCTTCTCCGACTTTCGGAAGGGTTAGGGTTAGGGTTAGGGATGAAAGCACATAGGAGAAAGAGATATTCTTGAATAACTTTTTTTGTGAAGGTCGGAGAGACTTGGAAAGTGGTTGCATCTGGACTAATTTGGGTCCTGCGGATCGATTGGTACCATCCCCGAGCTTGTACGACCTTCGGAAGAGGTCGACCGACGAAATTCCCCCAAATCTGAGGAGATATTCTTGAATAACTTTTTTTGTGAAGGTCGGAGAGACTTGCAAGTAGGCTCTACCCCCACTAAATGGGGTTGCGCGCATCGATCGGTACCATCCTTGAGCTTCTCCGAATTTCGGAAGGGTTAGGGTTAGGGTTAGGGATGAAAGCACATAGGAGAAAGAGATATTCTTGAATAACTTTTTTTGTGAAGGTCGGAGAGACTTGCAAGTAGGCTCTACCCCCACTAAATGGGGTAGCGCGCATCGATCGGTACCATCCTTGAGCTTCTCCGAATTTCGGAAGGGTTAGGGTTAGGGTTAGGGATGAAAGCACATAGGAGAAAGAGATATTCTTGAATAACTTTTTTTGTGAAGGTCGGAGAGACTTGGAAAGTGGTTGCATCTGGACTAATTTGGGTCCTGCAGATCGATTGGTACTATCCCCGAGCTTGTACGACCTTCGGAAGAGGTCGACCGACGAAATTCCCCCAAATCTGAGGAGATATTCTTGAATAACTTTTTTTGTGAAGGTCGGAGAGACTTGCAAGTAGGCTCTACCCCCACTAAATGGGGTAGCGCGCATCGATCAGTACCATCCTTGAGCTTCTCCGACTTTCGGAAGGGTTAGGGTTAGGGTTAGGGATGAAAGCAAATAGGAGAAAGAGATATTCTTGAATAACTTTTTTTGTGAAGGTCGGAGAGACTTGCAAGTAGGCTCTACCCCCACTAAATGGGGTAGCGCGCATCGATCGGTACCATCCTTGAGCTTCTCCGACTTTCGGAAGGGTTAGGGTTAGGGTTAGGGATGAAAGCACATAGGAGAAAGAGATATTCTTGAATAACTTTTTTTGTGAAGGTCGGAGAGACTTGCAAGTAGGCTCTACCCCCACTAAATGGGGTAGCGCGCATCGATCGGTACCATCCTTGAGCTTCTCCGACTTTCGGAAGGGTTAGGGTTAGGGTTAGGGATGAAAGCACATAGGAGAAAGAGATATTCTTGAATAACTTTTTTTGTGAAGGTCGGAGAGACTTGGAAAGTGGTTGCATCTGGACTAATTTGGGTCCTGCGGATCGATTGGTACCATCCCCGAGCTTGTACGACCTTCGGAAGAGGTCGACCGACGAAATTCCCCCAAATCTGAGGAGATATTCTTGAATAACTTTTTTTGTGAAGGTCGGAGAGACTTGCAAGTAGGCTCTACCCCCACTAAATGGGGTAGCGCGCATCGATCGGTACCATCCTTGAGCTTCTCCGACTTTCGGAAGGGTTAGGGTTAGGGTTAGGGATGAAAGCACATAGGAGAAAGAGATATTCTTGAATAACTTTTTTTGTGAAGGTCGGAAAGACTTGCAAGTAGGCTCTACCCCCACTAAATGGGGTAGCGCGCATCGATCGGTACCATCCTTGAGCTTCTCCGACTTTCGGAAGGGTTAGGGTTAGGGTTAGGGATGAAAGCACATAGGAGAAAGAGATATTCTTGAATAACTTTTTTTGTGAAGGTCGGAGAGACTTGGAAAGTGGTTGCATCTGGACTAATTTGGGTCCTGCGGATCGATTGGTACCATCCCCGAGCTTGTACGACCTTCGGAAGAGGTCGACCGACGAAATTCCCCCAAATCTGAGGAGATATTCTTGAATAACTTTTTTTGTGAAGGTCGGAGAGACTTGCAAGTAGGCTCTACCCCCACTAAATGGGGTAGCGCGCATCGATCGGTACTATCCTTGAGCTTCTCCGACTTTCGGAAGGGTTAGGGTTAGGGTTAGGGATGAAAGCACATAGGAGAAAGAGATATTCTTGAATAACTTTTTTTGTGAAGGTCGGAGAGACTTGCAAGTAGGCTCTACCCCCACTAAATGGGGTAGCGCGCATCGATCGGTACCATCCTTGAGCTTCTCCGACTTTTGGAAGGGTTAGGGTTAGGGTTAGGGATGAAAGCACATAGGAGAAAGAGATATTATTGAATAACTTTTTTTGTGAAGGTCGGAGAGACTTGGAAAGTGGTTGCATCTGGACTAATTTGGGTCCTGCGGATCGATTGGTACTATCCCCGAGCTTGTACGACCTTCGGAAGAGGTCGACCGACGAAATTCCCCCAAATCTGAGGAGATATTCTTGAATAACTTTTTTTGTGAAGGTCGGAGAGACTTGCAAGTAGGCTCTACCCCCACTAAATGGGGTAGCGCGCATCGATCAGTACCATCCTTGAGCTTCTCCGACTTTCGGAAGGGTTAGGGTTAGGGTTAGGGATGAAAGCACATAGGAGAAAGAGATATTCTTGAATAACTTTTTTTGTGAAGGTCGGAGAGACTTGGAAAGTGGTTGCATCTGGACTAATTTGGGTCCTGCGGATCGATTGGTACCATCCCCGAGCTTGTACGACCTTCGGAAGAGGTCGACCGACGAAATTCCCCCAAATCTGAGGAGATATTCTTGAATAACTTTTTTTGTGAAGGTCGGAGAGACTTGCAAGTAGGCTCTACCCCCACTAAATGGGGTAGCGCGCATCGATCGGTACCATCCTTGAGCTTCTCCGACTTTCGGAAGGGTTAGGGTTAGGGTTAGGGATGAAAGCACATAGGAGAAAGAGATATTCTTGAATAACTTTTTTTGTGAAGGTCGGAGAGACTTGCAAGTAGGCTCTACCCCCACTAAATGGGGTAGCGCGCATCGATCGTTACCATCCTTGAGCTTCTCCGACTTTCGGAAGGGTTAGGGTTAGGGTTAGGGATGAAAGCACATAGGAGAAAGAGATATTCTTGAATAACTTTTTTTGTGAAGGTCGGAGAGACTTGGAAAGTGGTTGCATCTGGACTAATTTGGGTCCTGCGGATCGATTGGTACCATCCCCGAGCTTGTACGACCTTCGGAAGAGGTCGACCGACGAAATTCCCCCAAATCTGAGGAGATATTCTTGAATAACTTTTTTTGTGAAGGTCGGAGAGACTTGCAAGTAGGCTCTACCCCCACTAAATGGGGTAGCGCGCATCGATCGGTACCATCCTTGAGCTTCTCCGACTTTCGGAAGGGTTAGGGTTAGGGTTAGGGATGAAAGCACATAGGAGAAAGAGATATTCTTGAATAACTTTTTTTGTGAAGGTCGGAGAGACTTGCAAGTAGGCTCTACCCCCACTAAATGGGGTAGCGCGCATCGATCGGTACCATCCTTGAGCTTCTCCGACTTTCGGAAGGGTTAGGGTTAGGGTTAGGGATGAAAGCACATAGGAGAAAGAGATATTCTTGAATAACTTTTTTTGTGAAGGTCGGAGAGACTTGGAAAGTGGTTGCATCTGGACTAATTTGGGTCCTGCGGATCGATTGGTACCATCCCCGAGCTTGTACGACCTTCGGAAGAGGTCGACCGACGAAATTCCCCCAAATCTGAGGAGATATTCTTGAATAACTTTTTTTGTGAAGGTCGGAGAGACTTGCAAGTAGGCTCTACCCCCACTAAATGGGGTAGCGCGCATCGATCGGTACCATCCTTGAGCTTCTCCGACTTTCGGAAGGGTTAGGGTTAGGGTTAGGGATGAAAGCACATAGGAGAAAGAGATATTCTTGAATAACTTTTTTTGTGAAGGTCGGAGAGACTTGCAAGTAGGCTCTACCCCCACTAAATGGGGTAGCGCGCATCGATCGGTACCATCCTTGAGCTTCTCCGACTTTCGGAAGGGTTAGGGTTAGGGTTAGGGATGAAAGCACATAGGAGAAAGAGATATTCTTGAATAACTTTTTTTGTGAAGGTCGGAGAGACTTGGAAAGTGGTTGCATCTGGACTAATTTGGGTCCTGCAGATCGATTGGTACCATCCCCGAGCTTGTACGACCTTCGGAAGAGGTCGACCGACGAAATTCCCCCAAATCTGAGGAGATATTCTTGAATAACTTTTTTTGTGAAGGTCGGAGAGACTTGCAAGTAGGCTCTACCCCCACTAAATGGGGTAGCGCGCATCGATCGGTACCATCCTTGAGCTTCTCCGACTTTCGGAAGGGTTAGGGTTAGGGTTAGGGATGAAAGCACATAGGAGAAAGAGATATTCTTGAATAACTTTTTTTGTGAAGGTCGGAGAGACTTGCAAGTAGGCTCTACCCCCACTAAATGGGGTAGCGCGCATCGATCGGTACCATCCTTGAGCTTCTCCGACTTTTGGAAGGGTTAGGGTTAGGGTTAGGGATGAAAGCACATAGGAGAAAGAGATATTATTGAATAACTTTTTTTGTGAAGGTCGGAGAGACTTGGAAAGTGGTTGCATCTGGACTAATTTGGGTCCTGCGGATCGATTGGTACTATCCCCGAGCTTGTACGACCTTCGGAAGAGGTCGACCGACGAAATTCCCCCAAATCTGAGGAGATATTCTTGAATAACTTTTTTTGTGAAGGTCGGAGAGACTTGCAAGTAGGCTCTACCCCCACTAAATGGGGTAGCGCGCATCGATCAGTACCATCCTTGAGCTTCTCCGACTTTCGGAAGGGTTAGGGTTAGGGTTAGGGATGAAAGCAAATAGGAGAAAGAGATATTCTTGAATAACTTTTTTTGTGAAGGTCGGAGAGACTTGCAAGTAGGCTCTACCCCCACTAAATGGGGTAGCGCGCATCGATCGGTACCATCCTTGAGCTTCTCCGACTTTCGGAAGGGTTAGGGTTAGGGTTAGGGATGAAAGCACATAGGAGAAAGAGATATTCTTGAATAACTTTTTTTGTGAAGGTCGGAGAGACTTGCAAGTAGGCTCTACCCCCACTAAATGGGGTAGCGCGCATCGATCGTTACCATCCTTGAGCTTCTCCGACTTTCGGAAGGGTTAGGGTTAGGGTTAGGGATGAAAGCACATAGGAGAAAGAGATATTCTTGAATAACTTTTTTTGTGAAGGTCGGAGAGACTTGGAAAGTGGTTGCATCTGGACTAATTTGGGTCCTGCGGATCGATTGGTACCATCCCCGAGCTTGTACGACCTTCGGAAGAGGTCGACCGACGAAATTCCCCCAAATCTGAGGAGATATTCTTGAATAACTTTTTTTGTGAAGGTCGGAGAGACTTGCAAGTAGGCTCTACCCCCACTAAATGGGGTAGCGCGCATCGATCGGTACCATCCTTGAGCTTCTCCGACTTTCGGAAGGGTTAGGGTTAGGGTTAGGGATGAAAGCACATAGGAGAAAGAGATATTCTTGAATAACTTTTTTTGTGAAGGTCGGAGAGACTTGCAAGTAGGCTCTACCCCCACTAAATGGGGTAGCGCGCATCGATCGGTACCATCCTTGAGCTTCTCCGACTTTCGGAAGGGTTAGGGTTAGGGTTAGGGATGAAAGCACATAGGAGAAAGAGATATTCTTGAATAACTTTTTTTGTGAAGGTCGGAGAGACTTGGAAAGTGGTTGCATCTGGACTAATTTGGGTCCTGCGGATCGATTGGTACCATCCCCGAGCTTGTACGACCTTCGGAAGAGGTCGACCGACGAAATTCCCCCAAATCTGAGGAGATATTCTTGAATAACTTTTTTTGTGAAGGTCGGAGAGACTTGCAAGTATCCTCTACCCCCACTAAATGGGGTAGCGCGCATCGATCGGTACCATCCTTGAGCTTCTCCGACTTTCGGAAGGGTTAGGGTTAGGGTTAGGGATGAAAGCACATAGGAGAAAGAGATATTCTTGAATAACTTTTTTTGTGAAGGTCGGAGAGACTTGCAAGTAGGCTCTACCCCCACTAAATGGGGTAGCGCGCATCGATCGTTACCATCCTTGAGCTTCTCCGACTTTCGGAAGGGTTAGGGTTAGGGTTAGGGATGAAAGCACATAGGAGAAAGAGATATTCTTGAATAACTTTTTTTGTGAAGGTCGGAGAGACTTGGAAAGTGGTTGCATCTGGACTAATTTGGGTCCTGCGGATCGATTGGTACCATCCCCGAGCTTGTACGACCTTCGGAAGAGGTCGACCGACGAAATTCCCCCAAATCTGAGGAGATATTCTTGAATAACTTTTTTTGTGAAGGTCGGAGAGACTTGCAAGTAGGCTCTACCCCCACTAAATGGGGTAGCGCGCATCGATCGGTACCATCCTTGAGCTTCTCCGACTTTCGGAAGGGTTAGGGTTAGGGTTAGGGATGAAAGCACATAGGAGAAAGAGATATTCTTGAATAACTTTTTTTGTGAAGGTCGGAGAGACTTGGAAAGTGGTTGCATCTGGACTAATTTGGGTCCTGCGGATCGATTGGTACCATCCCCGAGCTTGTACGACCTTCGGAAGAGGTCGACCGACGAAATTCCCCCAAATCTGAGGAGATATTCTTGAATAACTTTTTTTGTGAAGGTCGGAGAGACTTGCAAGTAGGCTCTACCCCCACTAAATGGGGTTGCGCGCATCGATCGGTACCATCCTTGAGCTTCTCCGAATTTCGGAAGGGTTAGGGTTAGGGTTAGGGATGAAAGCACATAGGAGAAAGAGATATTCTTGAATAACTTTTTTTGTGAAGGTCGGAGAGACTTGCAAGTAGGCTCTACCCCCACTAAATGGGGTAGCGCGCATCGATCGGTACCATCCTTGAGCTTCTCCGAATTTCGGAAGGGTTAGGGTTAGGGTTAGGGATGAAAGCACATAGGAGAAAGAGATATTCTTGAATAACTTTTTTTGTGAAGGTCGGAGAGACTTGGAAAGTGGTTGCATCTGGACTAATTTGGGTCCTGCAGATCGATTGGTACTATCCCCGAGCTTGTACGACCTTCGGAAGAGGTCGACCGACGAAATTCCCCCAAATCTGAGGAGATATTCTTGAATAACTTTTTTTGTGAAGGTCGGAGAGACTTGCAAGTAGGCTCTACCCCCACTAAATGGGGTAGCGCGCATCGATCAGTACCATCCTTGAGCTTCTCCGACTTTCGGAAGGGTTAGGGTTAGGGTTAGGGATGAAAGCAAATAGGAGAAAGAGATATTCTTGAATAACTTTTTTTGTGAAGGTCGGAGAGACTTGCAAGTAGGCTCTACCCCCACTAAATGGGGTAGCGCGCATCGATCGGTACCATCCTTGAGCTTCTCCGACTTTCGGAAGGGTTAGGGTTAGGGTTAGGGATGAAAGCACATAGGAGAAAGAGATATTCTTGAATAACTTTTTTTGTGAAGGTCGGAGAGACTTGCAAGTAGGCTCTACCCCCACTAAATGGGGTAGCGCGCATCGATCGGTACCATCCTTGAGCTTCTCCGACTTTCGGAAGGGTTAGGGTTAGGGTTAGGGATGAAAGCACATAGGAGAAAGAGATATTCTTGAATAACTTTTTTTGTGAAGGTCGGAGAGACTTGGAAAGTGGTTGCATCTGGACTAATTTGGGTCCTGCGGATCGATTGGTACCATCCCCGAGCTTGTACGACCTTCGGAAGAGGTCGACCGACGAAATTCCCCCAAATCTGAGGAGATATTCTTGAATAACTTTTTTTGTGAAGGTCGGAGAGACTTGCAAGTAGGCTCTACCCCCACTAAATGGGGTAGCGCGCATCGATCGGTACCATCCTTGAGCTTCTCCGACTTTCGGAAGGGTTAGGGTTAGGGTTAGGGATGAAAGCACATAGGAGAAAGAGATATTCTTGAATAACTTTTTTTGTGAAGGTCGGAAAGACTTGCAAGTAGGCTCTACCCCCACTAAATGGGGTAGCGCGCATCGATCGGTACCATCCTTGAGCTTCTCCGACTTTCGGAAGGGTTAGGGTTAGGGTTAGGGATGAAAGCACATAGGAGAAAGAGATATTCTTGAATAACTTTTTTTGTGAAGGTCGGAGAGACTTGGAAAGTGGTTGCATCTGGACTAATTTGGGTCCTGCGGATCGATTGGTACCATCCCCGAGCTTGTACGACCTTCGGAAGAGGTCGACCGACGAAATTCCCCCAAATCTGAGGAGATATTCTTGAATAACTTTTTTTGTGAAGGTCGGAGAGACTTGCAAGTAGGCTCTACCCCCACTAAATGGGGTAGCGCGCATCGATCGGTACCATCCTTGAGCTTCTCCGACTTTCGGAAGGGTTAGGGTTAGGGTTAGGGATGAAAGCACATAGGAGAAAGAGATATTCTTGAATAACTTTTTTTGTGAAGGTCGGAGAGACTTGGAAAGTGGTTGCATCTGGACTAATTTGGGTCCTGCGGATCGATTGGTACCATCCCCGAGCTTGTACGACCTTCGGAAGAGGTCGACCGACGAAATTCCCCCAAATCTGAGGAGATATTCTTGAATAACTTTTTTTGTGAAGGTCGGAGAGACTTGCAAGTAGGCTCTACCCCCACTAAATGGGGTAGCGCGCATCGATCGGTACCATCCTTGAGCTTCTCCGACTTTCGGAAGGGTTAGGGTTAGGGTTAGGGATGAAAGCACATAGGAGAAAGAGATATTCTTGAATAACTTTTTTTGTGAAGGTCGGAGAGACTTGGAAAGTGGTTGCATCTGGACTAATTTGGGTCCTGCGGATCGATTGGTACCATCCCCGAGCTTGTACGACCTTCGGAAGAGGTCGACCGACGAAATTCCCCCAAATCTGAGGAGATATTCTTGAATAACTTTTTTTGTGAAGGTCGGAGAGACTTGCAAGTAGGCTCTACCCCCACTAAATGGGGTTGCGCGCATCGATCGGTACCATCCTTGAGCTTCTCCGAATTTCGGAAGGGTTAGGGTTAGGGTTAGGGATGAAAGCACATAGGAGAAAGAGATATTCTTGAATAACTTTTTTTGTGAAGGTCGGAGAGACTTGCAAGTAGGCTCTACCCCCACTAAATGGGGTAGCGCGCATCGATCGGTACCATCCTTGAGCTTCTCCGACTTTCGGAAGGGTTAGGGTTAGGGTTAGGGATGAAAGCACATAGGAGAAAGAGATATTCTTGAATAACTTTTTTTGTGAAGGTCGGAGAGACTTGCAAGTAGGCTCTACCCCCACTAAATGGGGTAGCGCGCATCGATCGGTACCATCCTTGAGCTTCTCCGACTTTCGGAAGGGTTAGGGTTAGGGTTAGGGATGAAAGCACATAGGAGAAAGAGATATTCTTGAATAACTTTTTTTGTGAAGGTCGGAGAGACTTGGAAAGTGGTTGCATCTGGACTAATTTGGGTCCTGCGGATCGATTGGTACCATCCCCGAGCTTGTACGACCTTCGGAAGAGGTCGACCGACGAAATTCCCCCAAATCTGAGGAGATATTCTTGAATAACTTTTTTTGTGAAGGTCGGAGAGACTTGCAAGTAGGCTCTACCCCCACTAAATGGGGTAGCGCGCATCGATCGGTACTATCCTTGAGCTTCTCCGACTTTCGGAAGGGTTAGGGTTAGGGTTAGGGATGAAAGCACATAGGAGAAAGAGATATTCTTGAATAACTTTTTTTGTGAAGGTCGGAAAGACTTGCAAGTAGGCTCTACCCCCACTAAATGGGGTAGCGCGCATCGATCGGTACCATCCTTGAGCTTCTCCGACTTTCGGAAGGGTTAGGGTTAGGGTTAGGGATGAAAGCACATAGGAGAAAGAGATATTCTTGAATAACTTTTTTTGTGAAGGTCGGAGAGACTTGGAAAGTGGTTGCATCTGGACTAATTTGGGTCCTGCGGATCGATTGGTACCATCCCCGAGCTTGTACGACCTTCGGAAGAGGTCGACCGACGAAATTCCCCCAAATCTGAGGAGATATTCTTGAATAACTTTTTTTGTGAAGGTCGGAGAGACTTGCAAGTAGGCTCTACCCCCACTAAATGGGGTAGCGCGCATCGATCGGTACCATCCTTGAGCTTCTCCGACTTTCGGAAGGGTTAGGGTTAGGGTTAGGGATGAAAGCACATAGGAGAAAGAGATATTCTTGAATAACTTTTTTTGTGAAGGTCGGAGAGACTTGCAAGTAGGCTCTACCCCCACTAAATGGGGTAGCGCGCATCGATCGGTACCATCCTTGAGCTTCTCCGACTTTTGGAAGGGTTAGGGTTAGGGTTAGGGATGAAAGCACATAGGAGAAAGAGATATTATTGAATAACTTTTTTTGTGAAGGTCGGAGAGACTTGGAAAGTGGTTGCATCTGGACTAATTTGGGTCCTGCGGATCGATTGGTACTATCCCCGAGCTTGTACGACCTTCGGAAGAGGTCGACCGACGAAATTCCCCCAAATCTGAGGAGATATTCTTGAATAACTTTTTTTGTGAAGGTCGGAGAGACTTGCAAGTAGGCTCTACCCCCACTAAATGGGGTAGCGCGCATCGATCAGTACCATCCTTGAGCTTCTCCGACTTTCGGAAGGGTTAGGGTTAGGGTTAGGGATGAAAGCACTTAGGAGAAAGAGATATTCTTGAATAACTTTTTTTGTGAAGGTCGGAGAGACTTGGAAAGTGGTTGCATCTGGACTAATTTGGGTCCTGCGGATCGATTGGTACCATCCCCGAGCTTGTACGACCTTCGGAAGAGGTCGACCGACGAAATTCCCCCAAATCTGAGGAGATATTCTTGAATAACTTTTTTTGTGAAGGTCGGAGAGACTTGCAAGTAGGCTCTACCCCCACTAAATGGGGTAGCGCGCATCGATCGGTACCATCCTTGAGCTTCTCCGACTTTCGGAAGGGTTAGGGTTAGGGTTAGGGATGAAAGCACATAGGAGAAAGAGATATTCTTGAATAACTTTTTTTGTGAAGGTCGGAGAGACTTGCAAGTAGGCTCTACCCCCACTAAATGGGGTAGCGCGCATCGATCGTTACCATCCTTGAGCTTCTCCGACTTTCGGAAGGGTTAGGGTTAGGGTTAGGGATGAAAGCACATAGGAGAAAGAGATATTCTTGAATAACTTTTTTTGTGAAGGTCGGAGAGACTTGGAAAGTGGTTGCATCTGGACTAATTTGGGTCCTGCGGATCGATTGGTACCATCCCCGAGCTTGTACGACCTTCGGAAGAGGTCGACCGACGAAATTCCCCCAAATCTGAGGAGATATTCTTGAATAACTTTTTTTGTGAAGGTCGGAGAGACTTGCAAGTAGGCTCTACCCCCACTAAATGGGGTAGCGCGCATCGATCGGTACCATCCTTGAGCTTCTCCGACTTTCGGAAGGGTTAGGGTTAGGGTTAGGGATGAAAGCACATAGGAGAAAGAGATATTCTTGAATAACTTTTTTTGTGAAGGTCGGAGAGACTTGCAAGTAGGCTCTACCCCCACTAAATGGGGTAGCGCGCATCGATCGGTACCATCCTTGAGCTTCTCCGACTTTCGGAAGGGTTAGGGTTAGGGTTAGGGATGAAAGCACATAGGAGAAAGAGATATTCTTGAATAACTTTTTTTGTGAAGGTCGGAGAGACTTGGAAAGTGGTTGCATCTGGACTAATTTGGGTCCTGCGGATCGATTGGTACCATCCCCGAGCTTGTACGACCTTCGGAAGAGGTCGACCGACGAAATTCCCCCAAATCTGAGGAGATATTCTTGAATAACTTTTTTTGTGAAGGTCGGAGAGACTTGCAAGTAGGCTCTACCCCCACTAAATGGGGTAGCGCGCATCGATCGGTACCATCCTTGAGCTTCTCCGACTTTCGGAAGGGTTAGGGTTAGGGTTAGGGATGAAAGCACATAGGAGAAAGAGATATTCTTGAATAACTTTTTTTGTGAAGGTCGGAGAGACTTGGAAAGTGGTTGCATCTGGACTAATTTGGGTCCTGCGGATCGATTGGTACTATCCCCGAGCTTGTACGACCTTCGGAAGAGGTCGACCGACGAAATTCCCCCAAATCTGAGGAGATATTCTTGAATAACTTTTTTTGTGAAGGTCGGAGAGACTTGCAAGTAGGCTCTACCCCCACTAAATGGGGTAGCGCGCATCGATCAGTACCATCCTTGAGCTTCTCCGACTTTCGGAAGGGTTAGGGTTAGGGTTAGGGATGAAAGCACTTAGGAGAAAGAGATATTCTTGAATAACTTTTTTTGTGAAGGTCGGAGAGACTTGGAAAGTGGTTGCATCTGGACTAATTTGGGTCCTGCGGATCGATTGGTACCATCCCCGAGCTTGTACGACCTTCGGAAGAGGTCGACCGACGAAATTCCCCCAAATCTGAGGAGATATTCTTGAATAACTTTTTTTGTGAAGGTCGGAGAGACTTGCAAGTAGGCTCTACCCCCACTAAATGGGGTAGCGCGCATCGATCGGTACCATCCTTGAGCTTCTCCGACTTTCGGAAGGGTTAGGGTTAGGGTTAGGGATGAAAGCACATAGGAGAAAGAGATATTCTTGAATAACTTTTTTTGTGAAGGTCGGAGAGACTTGCAAGTAGGCTCTACCCCCACTAAATGGGGTAGCGCGCATCGATCGTTACCATCCTTGAGCTTCTCCGACTTTCGGAAGGGTTAGGGTTAGGGTTAGGGATGAAAGCACATAGGAGAAAGAGATATTCTTGAATAACTTTTTTTGTGAAGGTCGGAGAGACTTGGAAAGTGGTTGCATCTGGACTAATTTGGGTCCTGCGGATCGATTGGTACCATCCCCGAGCTTGTACGACCTTCGGAAGAGGTCGACCGACGAAATTCCCCCAAATCTGAGGAGATATTCTTGAATAACTTTTTTTGTGAAGGTCGGAGAGACTTGCAAGTAGGCTCTACCCCCACTAAATGGGGTAGCGCGCATCGATCGGTACCATCCTTGAGCTTCTCCGACTTTCGGAAGGGTTAGGGTTAGGGTTAGGGATGAAAGCACATAGGAGAAAGAGATATTCTTGAATAACTTTTTTTGTGAAGGTCGGAGAGACTTGCAAGTAGGCTCTACCCCCACTAAATGGGGTAGCGCGCATCGATCGGTACCATCCTTGAGCTTCTCCGACTTTCGGAAGGGTTAGGGTTAGGGTTAGGGATGAAAGCACATAGGAGAAAGAGATATTCTTGAATAACTTTTTTTGTGAAGGTCGGAGAGACTTGGAAAGTGGTTGCATCTGGACTAATTTGGGTCCTGCGGATCGATTGGTACCATCCCCGAGCTTGTACGACCTTCGGAAGAGGTCGACCGACGAAATTCCCCCAAATCTGAGGAGATATTCTTGAATAACTTTTTTTGTGAAGGTCGGAGAGACTTGCAAGTAGGCTCTACCCCCACTAAATGGGGTAGCGCGCATCGATCGGTACCATCCTTGAGCTTCTCCGACTTTCGGAAGGGTTAGGGTTAGGGTTAGGGATGAAAGCACATAGGAGAAAGAGATATTCTTGAATAACTTTTTTTGTGAAGGTCGGAGAGACTTGCAAGTAGGCTCTACCCCCACTAAATGGGGTAGCGCGCATCGATCGGTACCATCCTTGAGCTTCTCCGACTTTCGGAAGGGTTAGGGTTAGGGTTAGGGATGAAAGCACATAGGAGAAAGAGATATTCTTGAATAACTTTTTTTGTGAAGGTCGGAGAGACTTGGAAAGTGGTTGCATCTGGACTAATTTGGGTCCTGCAGATCGATTGGTACCATCCCCGAGCTTGTACGACCTTCGGAAGAGGTCGACCGACGAAATTCCCCCAAATCTGAGGAGATATTCTTGAATAACTTTTTTTGTGAAGGTCGGAGAGACTTGCAAGTAGGCTCTACCCCCACTAAATGGGGTAGCGCGCATCGATCGGTACCATCCTTGAGCTTCTCCGACTTTCGGAAGGGTTAGGGTTAGGGTTAGGGATGAAAGCACATAGGAGAAAGAGATATTCTTGAATAACTTTTTTTGTGAAGGTCGGAGAGACTTGCAAGTAGGCTCTACCCCCACTAAATGGGGTAGCGCGCATCGATCGGTACCATCCTTGAGCTTCTCCGACTTTTGGAAGGGTTAGGGTTAGGGTTAGGGATGAAAGCACATAGGAGAAAGAGATATTATTGAATAACTTTTTTTGTGAAGGTCGGAGAGACTTGGAAAGTGGTTGCATCTGGACTAATTTGGGTCCTGCGGATCGATTGGTACTATCCCCGAGCTTGTACGACCTTCGGAAGAGGTCGACCGACGAAATTCCCCCAAATCTGAGGAGATATTCTTGAATAACTTTTTTTGTGAAGGTCGGAGAGACTTGCAAGTAGGCTCTACCCCCACTAAATGGGGTAGCGCGCATCGATCAGTACCATCCTTGAGCTTCTCCGACTTTCGGAAGGGTTAGGGTTAGGGTTAGGGATGAAAGCAAATAGGAGAAAGAGATATTCTTGAATAACTTTTTTTGTGAAGGTCGGAGAGACTTGCAAGTAGGCTCTACCCCCACTAAATGGGGTAGCGCGCATCGATCGGTACCATCCTTGAGCTTCTCCGACTTTCGGAAGGGTTAGGGTTAGGGTTAGGGATGAAAGCACATAGGAGAAAGAGATATTCTTGAATAACTTTTTTTGTGAAGGTCGGAGAGACTTGCAAGTAGGCTCTACCCCCACTAAATGGGGTAGCGCGCATCGATCGTTACCATCCTTGAGCTTCTCCGACTTTCGGAAGGGTTAGGGTTAGGGTTAGGGATGAAAGCACATAGGAGAAAGAGATATTCTTGAATAACTTTTTTTGTGAAGGTCGGAGAGACTTGGAAAGTGGTTGCATCTGGACTAATTTGGGTCCTGCGGATCGATTGGTACCATCCCCGAGCTTGTACGACCTTCGGAAGAGGTCGACCGACGAAATTCCCCCAAATCTGAGGAGATATTCTTGAATAACTTTTTTTGTGAAGGTCGGAGAGACTTGCAAGTAGGCTCTACCCCCACTAAATGGGGTAGCGCGCATCGATCGGTACCATCCTTGAGCTTCTCCGACTTTCGGAAGGGTTAGGGTTAGGGTTAGGGATGAAAGCACATAGGAGAAAGAGATATTCTTGAATAACTTTTTTTGTGAAGGTCGGAGAGACTTGCAAGTAGGCTCTACCCCCACTAAATGGGGTAGCGCGCATCGATCGGTACCATCCTTGAGCTTCTCCGACTTTCGGAAGGGTTAGGGTTAGGGTTAGGGATGAAAGCACATAGGAGAAAGAGATATTCTTGAATAACTTTTTTTGTGAAGGTCGGAGAGACTTGGAAAGTGGTTGCATCTGGACTAATTTGGGTCCTGCGGATCGATTGGTACCATCCCCGAGCTTGTACGACCTTCGGAAGAGGTCGACCGACGAAATTCCCCCAAATCTGAGGAGATATTCTTGAATAACTTTTTTTGTGAAGGTCGGAGAGACTTGCAAGTATCCTCTACCCCCACTAAATGGGGTAGCGCGCATCGATCGGTACCATCCTTGAGCTTCTCCGACTTTCGGAAGGGTTAGGGTTAGGGTTAGGGATGAAAGCACATAGGAGAAAGAGATATTCTTGAATAACTTTTTTTGTGAAGGTCGGAGAGACTTGCAAGTAGGCTCTACCCCCACTAAATGGGGTAGCGCGCATCGATCGTTACCATCCTTGAGCTTCTCCGACTTTCGGAAGGGTTAGGGTTAGGGTTAGGGATGAAAGCACATAGGAGAAAGAGATATTCTTGAATAACTTTTTTTGTGAAGGTCGGAGAGACTTGGAAAGTGGTTGCATCTGGACTAATTTGGGTCCTGCGGATCGATTGGTACCATCCCCGAGCTTGTACGACCTTCGGAAGAGGTCGACCGACGAAATTCCCCCAAATCTGAGGAGATATTCTTGAATAACTTTTTTTGTGAAGGTCGGAGAGACTTGCAAGTAGGCTCTACCCCCACTAAATGGGGTAGCGCGCATCGATCGGTACCATCCTTGAGCTTCTCCGACTTTCGGAAGGGTTAGGGTTAGGGTTAGGGATGAAAGCACATAGGAGAAAGAGATATTCTTGAATAACTTTTTTTGTGAAGGTCGGAGAGACTTGCAAGTAGGCTCTACCCCCACTAAATGGGGTAGCGCGCATCGATCGTTACCATCCTTGAGCTTCTCCGACTTTCGGAAGGGTTAGGGTTAGGGTTAGGGATGAAAGCACATAGGAGAAAGAGATATTCTTGAATAACTTTTTTTGTGAAGGTCGGAGAGACTTGGAAAGTGGTTGCATCTGGACTAATTTGGGTCCTGCGGATCGATTGGTACCATCCCCGAGCTTGTACGACCTTCGGAAGAGGTCGACCGACGAAATTCCCCCAAATCTGAGGAGATATTCTTGAATAACTTTTTTTGTGAAGGTCGGAGAGACTTGCAAGTAGGCTCTACCCCCACTAAATGGGGTAGCGCGCATCGATCGGTACCATCCTTGAGCTTCTCCGACTTTCGGAAGGGTTAGGGTTAGGGATGAAAGCACATAGGAGAAAGAGATATTCTTGAATAACTTTTTTTGTGAAGGTCGGAGAGACTTGCAAGTAGGCTCTACCCCCACTAAATGGGGTAGCGCGCATCGATCGGTACCATCCTTGAGCTTCTCCGACTTTCGGAAGGGTTAGGGTTAGGGTTAGGGATGAAAGCACATAGGAGAAAGAGATATTCTTGAATAACTTTTTTTGTGAAGGTCGGAGAGACTTGGAAAGTGGTTGCATCTGGACTAATTTGGGTCCTGCGGATCGATTGGTACCATCCCCGAGCTTGTACGACCTTCGGAAGAGGTCGACCGACGAAATTCCCCCAAATCTGAGGAGATATTCTTGAATAACTTTTTTTGTGAAGGTCGGAGAGACTTGCAAGTATCCTCTACCCCCACTAAATGGGGTAGCGCGCATCGATCGGTACCATCCTTGAGCTTCTCCGACTTTCGGAAGGGTTAGGGTTAGGGTTAGGGATGAAAGCACATAGGAGAAAGAGATATTCTTGAATAACTTTTTTTGTGAAGGTCGGAGAGACTTGCAAGTAGGCTCTACCCCCACTAAATGGGGTAGCGCGCATCGATCGTTACCATCCTTGAGCTTCTCCGACTTTCGGAAGGGTTAGGGTTAGGGTTAGGGATGAAAGCACATAGGAGAAAGAGATATTCTTGAATAACTTTTTTTGTGAAGGTCGGAGAGACTTGGAAAGTGGTTGCATCTGGACTAATTTGGGTCCTGCGGATCGATTGGTACCATCCCCGAGCTTGTACGACCTTCGGAAGAGGTCGACCGACGAAATTCCCCCAAATCTGAGGAGATATTCTTGAATAACTTTTTTTGTGAAGGTCGGAGAGACTTGCAAGTAGGCTCTACCCCCACTAAATGGGGTAGCGCGCATCGATCGGTACCATCCTTGAGCTTCTCCGACTTTCGGAAGGGTTAGGGTTAGGGTTAGGGATGAAAGCACATAGGAGAAAGAGATATTCTTGAATAACTTTTTTTGTGAAGGTTGGAGAGACTTGCAAGTAGGCTCTACCCCCACTAAATGGGGTAGCGCGCATCGATCGGTACCATCCTTGAGCTTCTCCGACTTTCGGAAGGGTTAGGGTTAGGGTTAGGGATGAAAGCACATAGGAGAAAGAGATATTCTTGAATAACTTTTTTTGTGAAGGTCGGAGAGACTTGGAAAGTGGTTGCATCTGGACTAATTTGGGTCCTGCGGATCGATTGGTACCATCCCCGAGCTTGTACGACCTTCGGAAGAGGTCGACCGACGAAATTCCCCCAAATCTGAGGAGATATTCTTGAATAACTTTTTTTGTGAAGGTCGGAGAGACTTGCAAGTAGGCTCTACCCCCACTAAATGGGGTAGCGCGCATCGATCGGTACCATCCTTGAGCTTCTCCGACTTTCGGAAGGGTTAGGGTTAGGGTTAGGGATGAAAGCACATAGGAGAAAGAGATATTCTTGAATAACTTTTTTTGTGAAGGTCGGAGAGACTTGCAAGTAGGCTCTACCCCCACTAAATGGGGTAGCGCGCATCGATCGGTACCATCCTTGAGCTTCTCCGACTTTTGGAAGGGTTAGGGTTAGGGTTAGGGATGAAAGCACATAGGAGAAAGAGATATTCTTGAATAACTTTTTTTGTGAAGGTCGGAGAGACTTGCAAGTAGGCTCTACCCCCACTAAATGGGGTAGCGCGCATCGATCGGTACCATCCTTGAGCTTCTCCGACTTTCGGAAGGGTTAGGGTTAGGGTTAGGGATGAAAGCACATAGGAGAAAGAGATATTCTTGAATAACTTTTTTTGTGAAGGTCGGAGAGACTTGCAAGTAGGCTCTACCCCCACTAAATGGGGTAGCGCGCATCGATCGGTACCATCCTTGAGCTTCTCCGACTTTCGGAAGGGTTAGGGTTAGGGTTAGGGATGAAAGCACATAGGAGAAAGAGATATTCTTGAATAACTTTTTTTGTGAAGGTCGGAGAGACTTGCAAGTAGGCTCTACCCCCACTAAATGGGGTAGCGCGCATCGATCGGTACCATCCTTGAGCTTCTCCGACTTTCGGAAGGGTTAGGGTTAGGGTTAGGGATGAAAGCACATAGGAGAAAGAGATATTCTTGAATAACTTTTTTTGTGAAGGTCGGAGAGACTTGCAAGTAGGCTCTACCCCCACTAAATGGGGTAGCGCGCATCGATCGGTACCATCCTTGAGCTTCTCCGACTTTCGGAAGGGTTAGGGTTAGGGTTAGGGATGAAAGCACATAGGAGAAAGAGATATTCTTGAATAACTTTTTTTGTGAAGGTCGGAGAGACTTGGAAAGTGGTTGCATCTGGACTAATTTGGGTCCTGCGGATCGATTGGTACCATCCCCGAGCTTGTACGACCTTCGGAAGAGGTCGACCGACGAAATTCCCCCAAATCTGAGGAGATATTCTTGAATAACTTTTTTTGTGAAGGTCGGAGAGACTTGCAAGTAGGCTCTACCCCCACTAAATGGGGTTGCGCGCATCGATCAGTACCATATTTGAGCTTCTCCGACTTTCGGAAGGGTTAGGGTTAGGGTTAGGGATGAAAGCACATAGGAGAAAGAGATATTCTTGAATAACTTTTTTTGTGAAGGTCGGAGAGACTTGCAAGTAGGCTCTACCCCCACTAAATGGGGTAGCGCGCATCGATCGGTACCATCCTTGAGCTTCTCCGACTTTCGGAAGGGTTAGGGTTAGGGTTAGGGATGAAAGCACATAGGAGAAAGAGATATTCTTGAATAACTTTTTTTGTGAAGGTCGGAGAGACTTGGAAAGTGGTTGCATCTGGACTAATTTGGGTCCTGCGGATCGATTGGTACCATCCCCGAGCTTGTACGACCTTCGGAAGAGGTCGACCGACGAAATTCCCCCAAATCTGAGGAGATATTCTTGAATAACTTTTTTTGTGAAGGTCGGAGAGACTTGCAAGTAGGCTCTACCCCCACTAAATGGGGTAGCGCGCATCGATCGGTACCATCCTTGAGCTTCTCCGACTTTCGGAAGGGTTAGGGTTAGGGTTAGGGATGAAAGCACATAGGAGAAAGAGATATTCTTGAATAACTTTTTTTGTGAAGGTCGGAGAGACTTGCAAGTAGGCTCTACCCCCACTAAATGGGGTAGCGCGCATCGATCGTTACCATCCTTGAGCTTCTCCGACTTTCGGAAGGGTTAGGGTTAGGGTTAGGGATGAAAGCACATAGGAGAAAGAGATATTCTTGAATAACTTTTTTTGTGAAGGTCGGAGAGACTTGGAAAGTGGTTGCATCTGGACTAATTTGGGTCCTGCGGATCGATTGGTACCATCCCCGAGCTTGTACGACCTTCGGAAGAGGTCGACCGACGAAATTCCCCCAAATCTGAGGAGATATTCTTGAATAACTTTTTTTGTGAAGGTCGGAGAGACTTGCAAGTAGGCTCTACCCCCACTAAATGGGGTAGCGCGCATCGATCGGTACCATCCTTGAGCTTCTCCGACTTTCGGAAGGGTTAGGGTTAGGGTTAGGGATGAAAGCACATAGGAGAAAGAGATATTCTTGAATAACTTTTTTTGTGAAGGTCGGAGAGACTTGCAAGTAGGCTCTACCCCCACTAAATGGGGTAGCGCGCATCGATCGGTACCATCCTTGAGCTTCTCCGACTTTCGGAAGGGTTAGGGTTAGGGTTAGGGATGAAAGCACATAGGAGAAAGAGATATTCTTGAATAACTTTTTTTGTGAAGGTCGGAGAGACTTGGAAAGTGGTTGCATCTGGACTAATTTGGGTCCTGCGGATCGATTGGTACCATCCCCGAGCTTGTACGACCTTCGGAAGAGGTCGACCGACGAAATTCCCCCAAATCTGAGGAGATATTCTTGAATAACTTTTTTTGTGAAGGTCGGAGAGACTTGCAAGTATCCTCTACCCCCACTAAATGGGGTAGCGCGCATCGATCGGTACCATCCTTGAGCTTCTCCGACTTTCGGAAGGGTTAGGGTTAGGGTTAGGGATGAAAGCACATAGGAGAAAGAGATATTCTTGAATAACTTTTTTTGTGAAGGTCGGAGAGACTTGCAAGTAGGCTCTACCCCCACTAAATGGGGTAGCGCGCATCGATCGTTACCATCCTTGAGCTTCTCCGACTTTCGGAAGGGTTAGGGTTAGGGTTAGGGATGAAAGCACATAGGAGAAAGAGATATTCTTGAATAACTTTTTTTGTGAAGGTCGGAGAGACTTGGAAAGTGGTTGCATCTGGACTAATTTGGGTCCTGCAGATCGATTGGTACCATCCCCGAGCTTGTACGACCTTCGGAAGAGGTCGACCGACGAAATTCCCCCAAATCTGAGGAGATATTCTTGAATAACTTTTTTTGTGAAGGTCGGAGAGACTTGCAAGTAGGCTCTACCCCCACTAAATGGGGTTGCGCGCATCGATCAGTACCATCCTTGAGCTTCTCCGAATTTCGGAAGGGTTAGGGTTAGGGTTAGGGATGAAAGCACATAGGAGAAAGAGATATTCTTGAATAACTTTTTTTGTGAAGGTCGGAGAGACTTGCAAGTAGGCTCTACCCCCACTAAATGGGGTAGCGCGCATCGATCGGTACCATCTTTGAGCTTCTCCGACTTTCGGAAGGGTTAGGGTTAGGGTTAGGGATGAAAGCACATAGGAGAAAGAGATATTCTTGAATAACTTTTTTTGTGAAGGTCGGAGAGACTTGGAAAGTGGTTGCATCTGGACTAATTTGGGTCCTGCGGATCGATTGCTACCATCCCCGAGCTTGTACGACCTTCGGAAGAGGTCGACCGACGAAATTCCCCCAAATCTGAGGAGATATTCTTGAATAACTTTTTTTGTGAAGGTCGGAGAGACTTGCAAGTAGGCTCTACCCCCACTAAATGGGGTAGCGCGCATCGATCGGTACCATCCTTGAGCTTCTCCGACTTTCGGAAGGGTTAGGGTTAGGGTTAGGGATGAAAGCACATAGGAGAAAGAGATATTCTTGAATAACTTTTTTTGTGAAGGTCGGAGAGACTTGGAAAGTGGTTGCATCTGGACTAATTTGGGTCCTGCAGATCGATTGGTACTATCCCCGAGCTTGTACGACCTTCGGAAGAGGTCGACCGACGAAATTCCCCCAAATCTGAGGAGATATTCTTGAATAACTTTTTTTGTGAAGGTCGGAGAGACTTGCAAGTAGGCTCTACCCCCACTAAATGGGGTAGCGCACATCGATCGGTACCATCCTTGAGCTTCTCCGACTTTCGGAAGGGTTAGGGTTAGGGTTAGGGATGAAAGCACATAGGAGAAAGAGATATTCTTGAATAACTTTTTTTGTGAAGGTCGGAGAGACTTGGAAAGTGGTTGCATCTGGACTAATTTGGGTCCTGCGGATCGATTGGTACCATCCCCGAGCTTGTACGACCTTCGGAAGAGGTCGACCGACGAAATTCCCCCAAATCTGAGGAGATATTCTTGAATAACTTTTTTTGTGAAGGTCGGAGAGACTTGCAAGTAGGCTCTACCCCCACTAAATGGGGTTGCGCGCATCGATTGGTACCATCCTTGAGCTTCTCCGAATTTCGGAAGGGTTAGGGTTAGGGTTAGGGATGAAAGCACATAGGAGAAAGAGATATTCTTGAATAACTTTTTTTGTGAAGGTCGGAGAGACTTGCAAGTAGGCTCTACCCCCACTAAATGGGGTAGCGCGCATCGATCGGTACCATCCTTGAGCTTCTCCGAATTTCGGAAGGGTTAGGGTTAGGGTTAGGGATGAAAGCACATAGGAGAAAGAGATATTCTTGAATAACTTTTTTTGTGAAGGTCGGAGAGACTTGGAAAGTGGTTGCATCTGGACTAATTTGGGTCCTGCAGATCGATTGGTACTATCCCCGAGCTTGTACGACCTTCGGAAGAGGTCGACCGACGAAATTCCCCCAAATCTGAGGAGATATTCTTGAATAACTTTTTTTGTGAAGGTCGGAGAGACTTGCAAGTAGGCTCTACCCCCACTAAATGGGGTAGCGCGCATCGATCAGTACCATCCTTGAGCTTCTTCGAATTTCGGAAGGGTTAGGGTTAGGGTTAGGGATGAAAGCAAATAGGAGAAAGAGATATTCTTGAATAACTTTTTTTGTGAAGGTCGGAGAGACTTGCAAGTAGGCTCTACCCCCACTAAATGGGGTAGCGCGCATCGATCGGTACCATCCTTGAGCTTCTCCGACTTTCGGAAGGGTTAGGGTTAGGGATGAAAGCACATAGGAGAAAGAGATATTCTTGAATAACTTTTTTTGTGAAGGTCGGAGAGACTTGCAAGTAGGCTCTACCCCCACTAAATGGGGTAGCGCGCATCGATCGGTACCATCCTTGAGCTTCTCCGACTTTCGGAAGGGTTAGGGTTAGGGTTAGGGATGAAAGCACATAGGAGAAAGAGATATTCTTGAATAACTTTTTTTGTGAAGGTCGGAGAGACTTGCAAGTAGGCTCTACCCCCACTAAATGGGGTAGCGCGCATCGATCGGTACCATCCTTGAGCTTCTCCGACTTTCGGAAGGGTTAGGGTTAGGGTTAGGGATGAAAGCACATAGGAGAAAGAGATATTCTTGAATAACTTTTTTTGTGAAGGTCGGAGAGACTTGCAAGTAGGCTCTACCCCCACTAAATGGGGTAGCGCGCATCGATCGGTACCATCCTTGAGCTTCTCCGACTTTCGGAAGGGTTAGGGTTAGGGTTAGGGATGAAAGCACATAGGAGAAAGAGATATTCTTGAATAACTTTTTTTGTGAAGGTCGGAGAGACTTGGAAAGTGGTTGCATCTGGACTAATTTGGGTCCTGCGGATCGATTGGTACCATCCCCGAGCTTGTACGACCTTCGGAAGAGGTCGACCGACGAAATTCCCCCAAATCTGAGGAGATATTCTTGAATAACTTTTTTTGTGAAGGTCGGAGAGACTTGCAAGTATCCTCTACCCCCACTAAATGGGGTAGCGCGCATCGATCGGTACCATCCTTGAGCTTCTCCGACTTTCGGAAGGGTTAGGGTTAGGGTTAGGGATGAAAGCACATAGGAGAAAGAGATATTCTTGAATAACTTTTTTTGTGAAGGTCGGAGAGACTTGCAAGTAGGCTCTACCCCCACTAAATGGGGTAGCGCGCATCGATCGTTACCATCCTTGAGCTTCTCCGACTTTCGGAAGGGTTAGGGTTAGGGTTAGGGATGAAAGCACATAGGAGAAAGAGATATTCTTGAATAACTTTTTTTGTGAAGGTCGGAGAGACTTGGAAAGTGGTTGCATCTGGACTAATTTGGGTCCTGCAGATCGATTGGTACCATCCCCGAGCTTGTACGACCTTCGGAAGAGGTCGACCGACGAAATTCCCCCAAATCTGAGGAGATATTCTTGAATAACTTTTTTTGTGAAGGTCGGAGAGACTTGCAAGTAGGCTCTACCCCCACTAAATGGGGTTGCGCGCATCGATCAGTACCATCCTTGAGCTTCTCCGAATTTCGGAAGGGTTAGGGTTAGGGTTAGGGATGAAAGCACATAGGAGAAAGAGATATTCTTGAATAACTTTTTTTGTGAAGGTCGGAGAGACTTGCAAGTAGGCTCTACCCCCACTAAATGGGGTAGCGCGCATCGATCGGTACCATCTTTGAGCTTCTCCGACTTTCGGAAGGGTTAGGGTTAGGGTTAGGGATGAAAGCACATAGGAGAAAGAGATATTCTTGAATAACTTTTTTTGTGAAGGTCGGAGAGACTTGGAAAGTGGTTGCATCTGGACTAATTTGGGTCCTGCGGATCGATTGCTACCATCCCCGAGCTTGTACGACCTTCGGAAGAGGTCGACCGACGAAATTCCCCCAAATCTGAGGAGATATTCTTGAATAACTTTTTTTGTGAAGGTCGGAGAGACTTGCAAGTAGGCTCTACCCCCACTAAATGGGGTAGCGCGCATCGATCGGTACCATCCTTGAGCTTCTCCGACTTTCGGAAGGGTTAGGGTTAGGGTTAGGGATGAAAGCACATAGGAGAAAGAGATATTCTTGAATAACTTTTTTTGTGAAGGTCGGAGAGACTTGGAAAGTGGTTGCATCTGGACTAATTTGGGTCCTGCAGATCGATTGGTACTATCCCCGAGCTTGTACGACCTTCGGAAGAGGTCGACCGACGAAATTCCCCCAAATCTGAGGAGATATTCTTGAATAACTTTTTTTGTGAAGGTCGGAGAGACTTGCAAGTAGGCTCTACCCCCACTAAATGGGGTAGCGCACATCGATCGGTACCATCCTTGAGCTTCTCCGACTTTCGGAAGGGTTAGGGTTAGGGTTAGGGATGAAAGCACATAGGAGAAAGAGATATTCTTGAATAACTTTTTTTGTGAAGGTCGGAGAGACTTGGAAAGTGGTTGCATCTGGACTAATTTGGGTCCTGCGGATCGATTGGTACCATCCCCGAGCTTGTACGACCTTCGGAAGAGGTCGACCGACGAAATTCCCCCAAATCTGAGGAGATATTCTTGAATAACTTTTTTTGTGAAGGTCGGAGAGACTTGCAAGTAGGCTCTACCCCCACTAAATGGGGTTGCGCGCATCGATTGGTACCATCCTTGAGCTTCTCCGAATTTCGGAAGGGTTAGGGTTAGGGTTAGGGATGAAAGCACATAGGAGAAAGAGATATTCTTGAATAACTTTTTTTGTGAAGGTCGGAGAGACTTGCAAGTAGGCTCTACCCCCACTAAATGGGGTAGCGCGCATCGATCGGTACCATCCTTGAGCTTCTCCGAATTTCGGAAGGGTTAGGGTTAGGGTTAGGGATGAAAGCACATAGGAGAAAGAGATATTCTTGAATAACTTTTTTTGTGAAGGTCGGAGAGACTTGGAAAGTGGTTGCATCTGGACTAATTTGGGTCCTGCAGATCGATTGGTACTATCCCCGAGCTTGTACGACCTTCGGAAGAGGTCGACCGACGAAATTCCCCCAAATCTGAGGAGATATTCTTGAATAACTTTTTTTGTGAAGGTCGGAGAGACTTGCAAGTAGGCTCTACCCCCACTAAATGGGGTAGCGCGCATCGATCAGTACCATCCTTGAGCTTCTTCGAATTTCGGAAGGGTTAGGGTTAGGGTTAGGGATGAAAGCAAATAGGAGAAAGAGATATTCTTGAATAACTTTTTTTGTGAAGGTCGGAGAGACTTGCAAGTAGGCTCTACCCCCACTAAATGGGGTAGCGCGCATCGATCGGTACCATCCTTGAGCTTCTCCGACTTTCGGAAGGGTTAGGGTTAGGGATGAAAGCACATAGGAGAAAGAGATATTCTTGAATAACTTTTTTTGTGAAGGTCGGAGAGACTTGCAAGTAGGCTCTACCCCCACTAAATGGGGTAGCGCGCATCGATCGGTACCATCCTTGAGCTTCTCCGACTTTCGGAAGGGTTAGGGTTAGGGTTAGGGATGAAAGCACATAGGAGAAAGAGATATTCTTGAATAACTTTTTTTGTGATGGTCGGAGAGACTTGGAAAGTGGTTGCATCTGGACTAATTTGGGTCCTGCGGATCGATTGGTACCATCCCCGAGCTTGTACGACCTTCGGAAGAGGTCGACCGACGAAATTCCCCCAAATCTGAGGAGATATTCTTGAATAACTTTTTTTGTGAAGGTCGGAGAGACTTGCAAGTAGGCTCTACCCCCACTAAATGGGGTAGCGCGCATCGATCGGTACCATCCTTGAGCTTCTCCGACTTTCGGAAGGGTTAGGGTTAGGGTTAGGGATGAAAGCACATAGGAGAAAGAGATATTCTTGAATAACTTTTTTTGTGAAGGTCGGAGAGACTTGCAAGTAGGCTCTACCCCCACTAAATGGGGTAGCGCGCATCGATCGGTACCATCCTTGAGCTTCTCCGACTTTCGGAAGGGTTAGGGTTAGGGTTAGGGATGAAAGCACATAGGAGAAAGAGATATTCTTGAATAACTTTTTTTGTGAAGGTCGGAGAGACTTGGAAAGTGGTTGCATCTGGACTAATTTGGGTCCTGCGGATCGATTGGTACCATCCCCGAGCTTGTACGACCTTCGGAAGAGGTCGACCGACGAAATTCCCCCAAATCTGAGGAGATATTCTTGAATAACTTTTTTTGTGAAGGTCGGAGAGACTTGCAAGTAGGCTCTACCCCCACTAAATGGGGTAGCGCGCATCGATCGGTACCATCCTTGAGCTTCTCCGACTTTCGGAAGGGTTAGGGTTAGGGTTAGGGATGAAAGCACATAGGAGAAAGAGATATTCTTGAATAACTTTTTTTGTGAAGGTCGGAGAGACTTGCAAGTAGGCTCTACCCCCACTAAATGGGGTAGCGCGCATCGATCGGTACCATCCTTGAGCTTCTCCGACTTTTGGAAGGGTTAGGGTTAGGGTTAGGGATGAAAGCACATAGGAGAAAGAGATATTATTGAATAACTTTTTTTGTGAAGGTCGGAGAGACTTGGAAAGTGGTTGCATCTGGACTAATTTGGGTCCTGCGGATCGATTGGTACTATCCCCGAGCTTGTACGACCTTCGGAAGAGGTCGACCGACGAAATTCCCCCAAATCTGAGGAGATATTCTTGAATAACTTTTTTTGTGAAGGTCGGAGAGACTTGCAAGTAGGCTCTACCCCCACTAAATGGGGTAGCGCGCATCGATCAGTACCATCCTTGAGCTTCTCCGACTTTCGGAAGGGTTAGGGTTAGGGTTAGGGATGAAAGCAAATAGGAGAAAGAGATATTCTTGAATAACTTTTTTTGTGAAGGTCGGAGAGACTTGCAAGTAGGCTCTACCCCCACTAAATGGGGTAGCGCGCATCGATCGGTACCATCCTTGAGCTTCTCCGACTTTCGGAAGGGTTAGGGTTAGGGTTAGGGATGAAAGCACATAGGAGAAAGAGATATTCTTGAATAACTTTTTTTGTGAAGGTCGGAGAGACTTGCAAGTAGGCTCTACCCCCACTAAATGGGGTAGCGCGCATCGATCGTTACCATCCTTGAGCTTCTCCGACTTTCGGAAGGGTTAGGGTTAGGGTTAGGGATGAAAGCACATAGGAGAAAGAGATATTCTTGAATAACTTTTTTTGTGAAGGTCGGAGAGACTTGGAAAGTGGTTGCATCTGGACTAATTTGGGTCCTGCGGATCGATTGGTACCATCCCCGAGCTTGTACGACCTTCGGAAGAGGTCGACCGACGAAATTCCCCCAAATCTGAGGAGATATTCTTGAATAACTTTTTTTGTGAAGGTCGGAGAGACTTGCAAGTAGGCTCTACCCCCACTAAATGGGGTAGCGCGCATCGATCGGTACCATCCTTGAGCTTCTCCGACTTTCGGAAGGGTTAGGGTTAGGGTTAGGGATGAAAGCACATAGGAGAAAGAGATATTCTTGAATAACTTTTTTTGTGAAGGTCGGAGAGACTTGCAAGTAGGCTCTACCCCCACTAAATGGGGTAGCGCGCATCGATCGGTACCATCCTTGAGCTTCTCCGACTTTCGGAAGGGTTAGGGTTAGGGTTAGGGATGAAAGCACATAGGAGAAAGAGATATTCTTGAATAACTTTTTTTGTGAAGGTCGGAGAGACTTGGAAAGTGGTTGCATCTGGACTAATTTGGGTCCTGCGGATCGATTGGTACCATCCCCGAGCTTGTACGACCTTCGGAAGAGGTCGACCGACGAAATTCCCCCAAATCTGAGGAGATATTCTTGAATAACTTTTTTTGTGAAGGTCGGAGAGACTTGCAAGTATCCTCTACCCCCACTAAATGGGGTAGCGCGCATCGATCGGTACCATCCTTGAGCTTCTCCGACTTTCGGAAGGGTTAGGGTTAGGGTTAGGGATGAAAGCACATAGGAGAAAGAGATATTCTTGAATAACTTTTTTTGTGAAGGTCGGAGAGACTTGCAAGTAGGCTCTACCCCCACTAAATGGGGTAGCGCGCATCGATCGTTACCATCCTTGAGCTTCTCCGACTTTCGGAAGGGTTAGGGTTAGGGTTAGGGATGAAAGCACATAGGAGAAAGAGATATTCTTGAATAACTTTTTTTGTGAAGGTCGGAGAGACTTGGAAAGTGGTTGCATCTGGACTAATTTGGGTCCTGCAGATCGATTGGTACCATCCCCGAGCTTGTACGACCTTCGGAAGAGGTCGACCGACGAAATTCCCCCAAATCTGAGGAGATATTCTTGAATAACTTTTTTTGTGAAGGTCGGAGAGACTTGCAAGTAGGCTCTACCCCCACTAAATGGGGTAGCGCGCATCGATCGGTACCATCCTTGAGCTTCTCCGACTTTCGGAAGGGTTAGGGTTAGGGTTAGGGATGAAAGCACATAGGAGAAAGAGATATTCTTGAATAACTTTTTTTGTGAAGGTCGGAGAGACTTGCAAGTAGGCTCTACCCCCACTAAATGGGGTAGCGCGCATCGATCGTTACCATCCTTGAGCTTCTCCGACTTTCGGAAGGGTTAGGGTTAGGGTTAGGGATGAAAGCACATAGGAGAAAGAGATATTCTTGAATAACTTTTTTTGTGAAGGTCGGAGAGACTTGGAAAGTGGTTGCATCTGGACTAATTTGGGTCCTGCGGATCGATTGGTACCATCCCCGAGCTTGTACGACCTTCGGAAGAGGTCGACCGACGAAATTCCCCCAAATCTGAGGAGATATTCTTGAATAACTTTTTTTGTGAAGGTCGGAGAGACTTGCAAGTAGGCTCTACCCCCACTAAATGGGGTAGCGCGCATCGATCGGTACCATCCTTGAGCTTCTCCGACTTTCGGAAGGGTTAGGGTTAGGGTTAGGGATGAAAGCACATAGGAGAAAGAGATATTCTTGAATAACTTTTTTTGTGAAGGTCGGAGAGACTTGCAAGTAGGCTCTACCCCCACTAAATGGGGTAGCGCGCATCGATCGGTACCATCCTTGAGCTTCTCCGACTTTCGGAAGGGTTAGGGTTAGGGTTAGGGATGAAAGCACATAGGAGAAAGAGATATTCTTGAATAACTTTTTTTGTGAAGGTCGGAGAGACTTGGAAAGTGGTTGCATCTGGACTAATTTGGGTCCTGCGGATCGATTGGTACCATCCCCGAGCTTGTACGACCTTCGGAAGAGGTCGACCGACGAAATTCCCCCAAATCTGAGGAGATATTCTTGAATAACTTTTTTTGTGAAGGTCGGAGAGACTTGCAAGTATCCTCTACCCCCACTAAATGGGGTAGCGCGCATCGATCGGTACCATCCTTGAGCTTCTCCGACTTTCGGAAGGGTTAGGGTTAGGGTTAGGGATGAAAGCACATAGGAGAAAGAGATATTCTTGAATAACTTTTTTTGTGAAGGTCGGAGAGACTTGCAAGTAGGCTCTACCCCCACTAAATGGGGTAGCGCGCATCGATCGTTACCATCCTTGAGCTTCTCCGACTTTCGGAAGGGTTAGGGTTAGGGTTAGGGATGAAAGCACATAGGAGAAAGAGATATTCTTGAATAACTTTTTTTGTGAAGGTCGGAGAGACTTGGAAAGTGGTTGCATCTGGACTAATTTGGGTCCTGCGGATCGATTGGTACCATCCCCGAGCTTGTACGACCTTCGGAAGAGGTCGACCGACGAAATTCCCCCAAATCTGAGGAGATATTCTTGAATAACTTTTTTTGTGAAGGTCGGAGAGACTTGCAAGTAGGCTCTACCCCCACTAAATGGGGTAGCGCGCATCGATCGGTACCATCCTTGAGCTTCTCCGACTTTCGGAAGGGTTAGGGTTAGGGTTAGGGATGAAAGCACATAGGAGAAAGAGATATTCTTGAATAACTTTTTTTGTGAAGGTTGGAGAGACTTGCAAGTAGGCTCTACCCCCACTAAATGGGGTAGCGCGCATCGATCGGTACCATCCTTGAGCTTCTCCGACTTTCGGAAGGGTTAGGGTTAGGGTTAGGGATGAAAGCACATAGGAGAAAGAGATATTCTTGAATAACTTTTTTTGTGAAGGTCGGAGAGACTTGGAAAGTGGTTGCATCTGGACTAATTTGGGTCCTGCGGATCGATTGGTACTATCCCCGAGCTTGTACGACCTTCGGAAGAGGTCGACCGACGAAATTCCCCCAAATCTGAGGAGATATTCTTGAATAACTTTTTTTGTGAAGGTCGGAGAGACTTGCAAGTAGGCTCTACCCCCACTAAATGGGGTAGCGCGCATCGATCGGTACCATCCTTGAGCTTCTCCGACTTTCGGAAGGGTTAGGGTTAGGGTTAGGGATGAAAGCACATAGGAGAAAGAGATATTCTTGAATAACTTTTTTTGTGAAGGTCGGAGAGACTTGCAAGTAGGCTCTACCCCCACTAAATGGGGTAGCGCGCATCGATCAGTACCATCCTTGAGCTTCTCCGACTTTCGGAAGGGTTAGGGTTAGGGTTAGGGATGAAAGCACATAGGAGAAAGAGATATTCTTGAATAACTTTTTTTGTGAAGGTCGGAGAGACTTGGAAAGTGGTTGCATCTGGACTAATTTGGGTCCTGCGGATCGATTGGTACCATCCCCGAGCTTGTACGACCTTCGGAAGAGGTCGACCGACGAAATTCCCCCAAATCTGAGGAGATATTCTTGAATAACTTTTTTTGTGAAGGTCGGAGAGACTTGCAAGTATCCTCTACCCCCACTAAATGGGGTAGCGCGCATCGATCGGTACCATCCTTGAGCTTCTCCGACTTTCGGAAGGGTTAGGGTTAGGGTTAGGGATGAAAGCACATAGGAGAAAGAGATATTCTTGAATAACTTTTTTTGTGAAGGTCGGAGAGACTTGCAAGTAGGCTCTACCCCCACTAAATGGGGTAGCGCGCATCGATCGTTACCATCCTTGAGCTTCTCCGACTTTCGGAAGGGTTAGGGTTAGGGTTAGGGATGAAAGCACATAGGAGAAAGAGATATTCTTGAATAACTTTTTTTGTGAAGGTCGGAGAGACTTGGAAAGTGGTTGCATCTGGACTAATTTGGGTCCTGCGGATCGATTGGTACCATCCCCGAGCTTGTACGACCTTCGGAAGAGGTCGACCGACGAAATTCCCCCAAATCTGAGGAGATATTCTTGAATAACTTTTTTTGTGAAGGTCGGAGAGACTTGCAAGTAGGCTCTACCCCCACTAAATGGGGTAGCGCGCATCGATCGGTACCATCCTTGAGCTTCTCCGACTTTCGGAAGGGTTAGGGTTAGGGTTAGGGATGAAAGCACATAGGAGAAAGAGATATTCTTGAATAACTTTTTTTGTGAAGGTTGGAGAGACTTGCAAGTAGGCTCTACCCCCACTAAATGGGGTAGCGCGCATCGATCGGTACCATCCTTGAGCTTCTCCGACTTTCGGAAGGGTTAGGGTTAGGGTTAGGGATGAAAGCACATAGGAGAAAGAGATATTCTTGAATAACTTTTTTTGTGAAGGTCGGAGAGACTTGGAAAGTGGTTGCATCTGGACTAATTTGGGTCCTGCGGATCGATTGGTACTATCCCCGAGCTTGTACGACCTTCGGAAGAGGTCGACCGACGAAATTCCCCCAAATCTGAGGAGATATTCTTGAATAACTTTTTTTGTGAAGGTCGGAGAGACTTGCAAGTAGGCTCTACCCCCACTAAATGGGGTAGCGCGCATCGATCGGTACCATCCTTGAGCTTCTCCGACTTTCGGAAGGGTTAGGGTTAGGGTTAGGGATGAAAGCACATAGGAGAAAGAGATATTCTTGAATAACTTTTTTTGTGAAGGTCGGAGAGACTTGCAAGTAGGCTCTACCCCCACTAAATGGGGTAGCGCGCATCGATCAGTACCATCCTTGAGCTTCTCCGACTTTCGGAAGGGTTAGGGTTAGGGTTAGGGATGAAAGCACATAGGAGAAAGAGATATTCTTGAATAACTTTTTTTGTGAAGGTCGGAGAGACTTGGAAAGTGGTTGCATCTGGACTAATTTGGGTCCTGCGGATCGATTGGTACCATCCCCGAGCTTGTACGACCTTCGGAAGAGGTCGACCGACGAAATTCCCCCAAATCTGAGGAGATATTCTTGAATAACTTTTTTTGTGAAGGTCGGAGAGACTTGCAAGTATCCTCTACCCCCACTAAATGGGGTAGCGCGCATCGATCGGTACCATCCTTGAGCTTCTCCGACTTTCGGAAGGGTTAGGGTTAGGGTTAGGGATGAAAGCACATAGGAGAAAGAGATATTCTTGAATAACTTTTTTTGTGAAGGTCGGAGAGACTTGCAAGTAGGCTCTACCCCCACTAAATGGGGTAGCGCGCATCGATCGTTACCATCCTTGAGCTTCTCCGACTTTCGGAAGGGTTAGGGTTAGGGTTAGGGATGAAAGCACATAGGAGAAAGAGATATTCTTGAATAACTTTTTTTGTGAAGGTCGGAGAGACTTGGAAAGTGGTTGCATCTGGACTAATTTGGGTCCTGCGGATCGATTGGTACCATCCCCGAGCTTGTACGACCTTCGGAAGAGGTCGACCGACGAAATTCCCCCAAATCTGAGGAGATATTCTTGAATAACTTTTTTTGTGAAGGTCGGAGAGACTTGCAAGTAGGCTCTACCCCCACTAAATGGGGTAGCGCGCATCGATCGGTACCATCCTTGAGCTTCTCCGACTTTCGGAAGGGTTAGGGTTAGGGTTAGGGATGAAAGCACATAGGAGAAAGAGATATTCTTGAATAACTTTTTTTGTGAAGGTTGGAGAGACTTGCAAGTAGGCTCTACCCCCACTAAATGGGGTAGCGCGCATCGATCGGTACCATCCTTGAGCTTCTCCGACTTTCGGAAGGGTTAGGGTTAGGGTTAGGGATGAAAGCACATAGGAGAAAGAGATATTCTTGAATAACTTTTTTTGTGAAGGTCGGAGAGACTTGGAAAGTGGTTGCATCTGGACTAATTTGGGTCCTGCGGATCGATTGGTACTATCCCCGAGCTTGTACGACCTTCGGAAGAGGTCGACCGACGAAATTCCCCCAAATCTGAGGAGATATTCTTGAATAACTTTTTTTGTGAAGGTCGGAGAGACTTGCAAGTAGGCTCTACCCCCACTAAATGGGGTAGCGCGCATCGATCGGTACCATCCTTGAGCTTCTCCGACTTTCGGAAGGGTTAGGGTTAGGGTTAGGGATGAAAGCACATAGGAGAAAGAGATATTCTTGAATAACTTTTTTTGTGAAGGTCGGAGAGACTTGCAAGTAGGCTCTACCCCCACTAAATGGGGTAGCGCGCATCGATCGGTACCATCCTTGAGCTTCTCCGACTTTTGGAAGGGTTAGGGTTAGGGTTAGGGATGAAAGCACATAGGAGAAAGAGATATTCTTGAATAACTTTTTTTGTGAAGGTCGGAGAGACTTGCAAGTAGGCTCTACCCCCACTAAATGGGGTAGCGCGCATCGATCGGTACCATCCTTGAGCTTCTCCGACTTTCGGAAGGGTTAGGGTTAGGGTTAGGGATGAAAGCACATAGGAGAAAGAGATATTCTTGAATAACTTTTTTTGTGAAGGTCGGAGAGACTTGCAAGTAGGCTCTACCCCCACTAAATGGGGTAGCGCGCATCGATCGGTACCATCCTTGAGCTTCTCCGACTTTCGGAAGGGTTAGGGTTAGGGTTAGGGATGAAAGCACATAGGAGAAAGAGATATTCTTGAATAACTTTTTTTGTGAAGGTCGGAGAGACTTGCAAGTAGGCTCTACCCCCACTAAATGGGGTAGCGCGCATCGATCGGTACCATCCTTGAGCTTCTCCGACTTTCGGAAGGGTTAGGGTTAGGGTTAGGGATGAAAGCACATAGGAGAAAGAGATATTCTTGAATAACTTTTTTTGTGAAGGTCGGAGAGACTTGCAAGTAGGCTCTACCCCCACTAAATGGGGTAGCGCGCATCGATCGGTACCATCCTTGAGCTTCTCCGACTTTCGGAAGGGTTAGGGTTAGGGTAAGGGATGAAAGCACATAGGAGAAAGAGATATTCTTGAATAACTTTTTTTGTGAAGGTCGGAGAGACTTGGAAAGTGGTTGCATCTGGACTAATTTGGGTCCTGCGGATCGATTGGTACCATCCCCGAGCTTGTACGACCTTCGGAAGAGGTCGACCGACGAAATTCCCCCAAATCTGAGGAGATATTCTTGAATAACTTTTTTTGTGAAGGTCGGAGAGACTTGCAAGTAGGCTCTACCCCCACTAAATGGGGTTGCGCGCATCGATCAGTACCATATTTGAGCTTCTCCGACTTTCGGAAGGGTTAGGGTTAGGGTTAGGGATGAAAGCACATAGGAGAAAGAGATATTCTTGAATAACTTTTTTTGTGAAGGTCGGAGAGACTTGCAAGTAGGCTCTACCCCCACTAAATGGGGTAGCGCGCATCGATCGGTACCATCCTTGAGCTTCTCCGACTTTCGGAAGGGTTAGGGTTAGGGTTAGGGATGAAAGCACATAGGAGAAAGAGATATTCTTGAATAACTTTTTTTGTGAAGGTCGGAGAGACTTGGAAAGTGGTTGCATCTGGACTAATTTGGGTCCTGCGGATCGATTGGTACCATCCCCGAGCTTGTACGACCTTCGAAAGAGGTCGACCGACGAAATTCCCCCAAATCTGAGGAGATATTCTTGAATAACTTTTTTTGTGAAGGTCGGAGAGACTTGCAAGTAGGCTCTACCCCCACTAAATGGGGTAGCGCGCATCGATCGGTACCATCCTTGAGCTTCTCCGACTTTCGGAAGGGTTAGGGTTAGGGTTAGGGATGAAAGCACATAGGAGAAAGAGATATTCTTGAATAACTTTTTTTGTGAAGGTCGGAGAGACTTGCAAGTAGGCTCTACCCCCACTAAATGGGGTAGCGCGCATCGATCGTTACCATCCTTGAGCTTCTCCGACTTTCGGAAGGGTTAGGGTTAGGGTTAGGGATGAAAGCACATAGGAGAAAGAGATATTCTTGAATAACTTTTTTTGTGAAGGTCGGAGAGACTTGGAAAGTGGTTGCATCTGGACTAATTTGGGTCCTGCGGATCGATTGGTACCATCCCCGAGCTTGTACGACCTTCGGAAGAGGTCGACCGACGAAATTCCCCCAAATCTGAGGAGATATTCTTGAATAACTTTTTTTGTGAAGGTCGGAGAGACTTGCAAGTATCCTCTACCCCCACTAAATGGGGTAGCGCGCATCGATCGGTACCATCCTTGAGCTTCTCCGACTTTCGGAAGGGTTAGGGTTAGGGTTAGGGATGAAAGCACATAGGAGAAAGAGATATTCTTGAATAACTTTTTTTGTGAAGGTCGGAGAGACTTGCAAGTAGGCTCTACCCCCACTAAATGGGGTAGCGCGCATCGATCGTTACCATCCTTGAGCTTCTCCGACTTTCGGAAGGGTTAGGGTTAGGGTTAGGGATGAAAGCACATAGGAGAAAGAGATATTCTTGAATAACTTTTTTTGTGAAGGTCGGAGAGACTTGGAAAGTGGTTGCATCTGGACTAATTTGGGTCCTGCGGATCGATTGGTACCATCCCCGAGCTTGTACGACCTTCGGAAGAGGTCGACCGACGAAATTCCCCCAAATCTGAGGAGATATTCTTGAATAACTTTTTTTGTGAAGGTCGGAGAGACTTGCAAGTAGGCTCTACCCCCACTAAATGGGGTAGCGCGCATCGATCGGTACCATCCTTGAGCTTCTCCGACTTTCGGAAGGGTTAGGGTTAGGGTTAGGGATGAAAGCACATAGGAGAAAGAGATATTCTTGAATAACTTTTTTTGTGAAGGTCGGAGAGACTTGCAAGTAGGCTCTACCCCCACTAAATGGGGTAGCGCGCATCGATCGGTACCATCCTTGAGCTTCTCCGACTTTCGGAAGGGTTAGGGTTAGGGTTAGGGATGAAAGCACATAGGAGAAAGAGATATTCTTGAATAACTTTTTTTGTGAAGGTCGGAGAGACTTGGAAAGTGGTTGCATCTGGACTAATTTGGGTCCTGCGGATCGATTGGTACCATCCCCGAGCTTGTACGACCTTCGGAAGAGGTCGACCGACGAAATTCCCCCAAATCTGAGGAGATATTCTTGAATAACTTTTTTTGTGAAGGTCGGAGAGACTTGCAAGTAGGCTCTACCCCCACTAAATGGGGTAGCGCGCATCGATCGGTACCATCCTTGAGCTTCTCCGACTTTCGGAAGGGTTAGGGTTAGGGTTAGGGATGAAAGCACATAGGAGAAAGAGATATTCTTGAATAACTTTTTTTGTGAAGGTCGGAGAGACTTGCAAGTAGGCTCTACCCCCACTAAATGGGGTAGCGCGCATCGATCGGTACCATCCTTGAGCTTCTCCGACTTTTGGAAGGGTTAGGGTTAGGGTTAGGGATGAAAGCACATAGGAGAAAGAGATATTCTTGAATAACTTTTTTTGTGAAGGTCGGAGAGACTTGCAAGTAGGCTCTACCCCCACTAAATGGGGTAGCGCGCATCGATCGGTACCATCCTTGAGCTTCTCCGACTTTCGGAAGGGTTAGGGTTAGGGTTAGGGATGAAAGCACATAGGAGAAAGAGATATTCTTGAATAACTTTTTTTGTGAAGGTCGGAGAGACTTGCAAGTAGGCTCTACCCCCACTAAATGGGGTAGCGCGCATCGATCGGTACCATCCTTGAGCTTCTCCGACTTTCGGAAGGGTTAGGGTTAGGGTTAGGGATGAAAGCACATAGGAGAAAGAGATATTCTTGAATAACTTTTTTTGTGAAGGTCGGAGAGACTTGCAAGTAGGCTCTACCCCCACTAAATGGGGTAGCGCGCATCGATCGGTACCATCCTTGAGCTTCTCCGACTTTCGGAAGGGTTAGGGTTAGGGTTAGGGATGAAAGCACATAGGAGAAAGAGATATTCTTGAATAACTTTTTTTGTGAAGGTCGGAGAGACTTGCAAGTAGGCTCTACCCCCACTAAATGGGGTAGCGCGCATCGATCGGTACCATCCTTGAGCTTCTCCGACTTTCGGAAGGGTTAGGGTTAGGGTTAGGGATGAAAGCACATAGGAGAAAGAGATATTCTTGAATAACTTTTTTTGTGAAGGTCGGAGAGACTTGGAAAGTGGTTGCATCTGGACTAATTTGGGTCCTGCGGATCGATTGGTACCATCCCCGAGCTTGTACGACCTTCGAAAGAGGTCGACCGACGAAATTCCCCCAAATCTGAGGAGATATTCTTGAATAACTTTTTTTGTGAAGGTCGGAGAGACTTGCAAGTAGGCTCTACCCCCACTAAATGGGGTTGCGCGCATCGATCAGTACCATATTTGAGCTTCTCCGACTTTCGGAAGGGTTAGGGTTAGGGTTAGGGATGAAAGCACATAGGAGAAAGAGATATTCTTGAATAACTTTTTTTGTGAAGGTCGGAGAGACTTGCAAGTAGGCTCTACCCCCACTAAATGGGGTAGCGCGCATCGATCGGTACCATCCTTGAGCTTCTCCGACTTTCGGAAGGGTTAGGGTTAGGGTTAGGGATGAAAGCACATAGGAGAAAGAGATATTCTTGAATAACTTTTTTTGTGAAGGTCGGAGAGACTTGCAAGTAGGCTCTACCCCCACTAAATGGGGTAGCGCGCATCGATCGGTACCATCCTTGAGCTTCTCCGACTTTCGGAAAGGTTAGGGTTAGGGTTAGGGATGAAAGCACATAGGAGAAAGAGATATTCTTGAATAACTTTTTTTGTGAAGGTCGGGGAGACTTGCAAGTAGGCTCTACCCCCACTAAATGGGGTAGCGCGCATCGATCGGTACCATCCTTGAGCTTCTCCGACTTTCGGAAGGGTTAGGGTTAGGGTTAGGGATGAAAGCACATAGGAGAAAGAGATATTCTTGAATAACTTTTTTTGTGAAGGTCGGAGAGACTTGCAAGTAGGCTCTACCCCCACTAAATGGGGTAGCGCGCATCGATCGGTACCATCCTTGAGCTTCTCCGACTTTCGGAAGGGTTAGGGTTAGGGTTAGGATGAAAGCACATAGGAGAAAGAGATATTCTTGAATAACTTTTTTTGTGAAGGTCGGAGAGACTTGCAAGTAGGCTCTACCCCCACTAAATGGGGTAGCGCGCATCGATCGGTACCATCCTTGAGCTTCTCCGACTTTCGGAAGGGTTAGGGTTAGGGTTAGGGATGAAAGCACATAGGAGAAAGAGATATTCTTGAATAACTTTTTTTGTGAAGGTCGGAGAGACTTGCAAGTAGGCTCTACCCCCACTAAATGGGGTAGCGCGCATCGATCGGTACCATCCTTGAGCTTCTCCGACTTTCGGAAGGGTTAGGGTTAGGGTTAGGGATGAAAGCACATAGGAGAAAGAGATATTCTTGAATAACTTTTTTTGTGAAGGTCGGAGAGACTTGGAAAGTGGTTGCATCTGGACTAATTTGGGTCCTGCGGATCGATTGGTACCATCCCCGAGCTTGTACGACCTTCGGAAGAGGTCGACCGACGAAATTCCCCCAAATCTGAGGAGATATTCTTGAATAACTTTTTTTGTGAAGGTCGGAGAGACTTGCAAGTAGGCTCTACCCCCACTAAATGGGGTTGCGCGCATCGATCAGTACCATATTTGAGCTTCTCCGACTTTCGGAAGGGTTAGGGTTAGGGTTAGGGATGAAAGCACATAGGAGAAAGAGATATTCTTGAATAACTTTTTTTGTGAAGGTCGGAGAGACTTGCAAGTAGGCTCTACCCCCACTAAATGGGGTAGCGCGCATCGATCGGTACCATCCTTGAGCTTCTCCGACTTTCGGAAGGGTTAGGGTTAGGGTTAGGGATGAAAGCACATAGGAGAAAGAGATATTCTTGAATAACTTTTTTTGTGAAGGTCGGAGAGACTTGCAAGTAGGCTCTACCCCCACTAAATGGGGTAGCGCGCATCGATCGGTACCATCCTTGAGCTTCTCCGACTTTCGGAAAGGTTAGGGTTAGGGTTAGGGATGAAAGCACATAGGAGAAAGAGATATTCTTGAATAACTTTTTTTGTGAAGGTCGGGGAGACTTGCAAGTAGGCTCTACCCCCACTAAATGGGGTAGCGCGCATCGATCGGTACCATCCTTGAGCTTCTCCGACTTTTGGAAGGGTTAGGGTTAGGGTTAGGGATGAAAGCACATAGGAGAAAGAGATATTCTTGAATAACTTTTTTTGTGAAGGTCGGAGAGACTTGGAAAGTGGTTGCATCTGGACTAATTTGGGTCCTGCGGATCGATTGGTACCATCCCCGAGCTTGTACGACCTTCGGAAGAGGTCGACCGACGAAATTCCCCCAAATCTGAGGAGATATTCTTGAATAACTTTTTTTGTGAAGGTCGGAGAGACTTGCAAGTAGGCTCTACCCCCACTAAATGGGGTAGCGCGCATCGATCGGTACCATCCTTGAGCTTCTCCGACTTTCGGAAGGGTTAGGGTTAGGGATGAAAGCACATAGGAGAAAGAGATATTCTTGAATAACTTTTTTTGTGAAGGTCGGAGAGACTTGGAAAGTGGTTGCATCTGGACTAATTTGGGTCCTGCGGATCGATTGGTACCATCCCCGAGCTTGTACGACCTTCGGAAGAGGTCGACCGACGAAATTCCCCCAAATCTGAGGAGATATTCTTGAATAACTTTTTTTGTGAAGGTCGGAGAGACTTGCAAGTAGGCTCTACCCCCACTAAATGGGGTTGCGCGCATCGATCGGTACCATCCTTGAGCTTCTCCGACTTTTGGAAGGGTTAGGGTTAGGGTTAGGGATGAAAGCACATAGGAGAAAGAGATATTCTTGAATAACTTTTTTTGTGAAGGTCGGAGAGACTTGCAAGTAGGCTTTACCCCCACTAAATGGGGTAGCGCGCATCGATCGGTACCATCCTTGAGCTTCTCCGACTTTCGGAAGGGTTAGGGTTAGGGTTAGGGATGAAAGCACATAGGAGAAAGAGATATTCTTGAATAACTTTTTTTGTGAAGGTCGGAGAGACTTGGAAAGTGGTTGCATCTGGACTAATTTGGGTCCTGCGGATCGATTGGTACCATCCCCGAGCTTGTACGACCTTCGGAAGAGGTCGACCGACGAAATTCCCCCAAATCTGAGGAGATATTCTTGAATAACTTTTTTTGTGAAGGTCGGAGAGACTTGCAAGTAGGCTCTACTCCCACTAAATGGGGTAGCGCGCATCGATCGGTACCATCCTTGAGCTTCTCCGACTTTCGGAAGGGTTAGGGTTAGGGATGAAAGCACATAGGAGAAAGAGATATTCTTGAATAACTTTTTTTGTGAAGGTCGGAGAGACTTGCAAGTAGGCTCTACCCCCACTAAATGGGGTAGCGCGCATCGATCGGTACCATCCTTGAGCTTCTCCGACTTTCGGAAGGGTTAGGGTTAGGGTTAGGGATGAAAGCACATAGGAGAAAGAGATATTCTTGAATAACTTTTTTTGTGAAGGTCGGAGAGACTTGAAAAGTGGTTGCATCTGGACTAATTTGGGTCCTGCGGATCGATTGGTACCATCCCCGAGCTTGTACGACCTTCGGAAGAGGTCGACCGACGAAATTCCCCCAAATCTGAGGAGATATTCTTGAATAACTTTTTTTGTGAAGGTCGGAGAGACTTGCAAGTAGGCTCTACCCCCACTAAATGGGGTTGCGCGCATCGATCAGTACCATCCTTGAGCTTCTCCGACTTTCGGAAGGGTTAGGGTTAGGGTTAGGGATGAAAGCACATAGGAGAAAGAAATATTCTTGAATAACTTTTTTTGTGAAGGTCGGAGAGACTTGGAAAGTGGTTGCATCTGGACTAATTTGGGTCCTGCGGATCGATTGGTACCATCCCCGAGCTTGTACGACCTTCGGAAGAGGTCGACCGATGAAATTCCCCCAAATCTGAGGAGATATTCTTGAATAACTTTTTTTGTGAAGGTCGGAGAGACTTGCAAGTAGGCTCTACCCCCACTAAATGGGGTTGCGCGCATCGATCAGTACCATCCTTGAGCTTCTCCGACTTTCGGAAGGGTTAGGGTTAGGGTTAGGGATGAAAGCACATAGGAGAAAGAGATATTCTTGAATAACTTTTTTTGTGAAGGTCGGAGAGACTTGCAAGTAGGCTCTACCCCCACTAAATGGGGTAGCGCGCATCGATCGGTACCATCCTTGAGCTTCTCCGACTTTCGGAAGGGTTAGGGTTAGGGTTAGGGATGAAAGCACATAGGAGAAAGAGATATTCTTGAATAACTTTTTTTGTGAAGGTCGGAGAGACTTGCAAGTAGGCTCTACCCCCACTAAATGGGGTAGCGCGCATCGATCGGTACCATCCTTGAGCTTCTCCGACTTTCGGAAGGGTTAGGGTTAGGGTTAGGGATGAAAGCACATAGGAGAAAGAGATATTCTTGAATAACTTTTTTTGTGAAGGTCGGAGAGACTTGGAAAGTGGTTGCATCTGGACTAATTTGGGTCCTGCGGATCGATTGGTACCATCCCCGAGCTTGTACGACCTTCGGAAGAGGTCGACCGACGAAATTCCCCCAAATCTGAGGAGATATTCTTGAATAACTTTTTTTGTGAAGGTCGGAGAGACTTGCAAGTAGGCTCTACCCCCACTAAATGGGGTTGCGCGCATCGATCAGTACCATCCTTGAGCTTCTCCGACTTTCGGAAGGGTTAGGGTTAGGGTTAGGGATGAAAGCACATAGGAGAAAGAGATATTCTTGAATAACTTTTTTTGTGAAGGTCGGAGAGACTTGGAAAGTGGTTGCATCTGGACTAATTTGGGTCCTGCGGATCGATTGGTACCATCCCCGAGCTTGTACGACCTTCGGAAGAGGTCGACCGACGAAATTCCCCCAAATCTGAGGAGATATTCT
>NW_026870470.1:0-80799 GCF_963576545.1 Limanda limanda
GCGCGCATCGATCGGTACCATCCTTGAGCTTCTCCCGACTTTCGGAAGGGTTAGGGTTAGGGTTAGGGATGAAAGCACATAGGAGAAAGAGATATTCTTGAATAACTTTTTTTGTGAAGGTCGGAGAGACTTGCAAGTAGGCTCTACCCCCACTAAATGGGGTTGCGCGCATCGATCGGTACCATCCTTGAGCTTCTCCGACTTTCGGAAGGGTTAGGGTTAGGGTTAGGGATGAAAGCACATAGGAGAAAGAGATATTCTTGAATAACTTTTTTTGTGAAGGTCGGAGAGACTTGGAAAGTGGTTGCATCTGGACTAATTTGGGTCCTGCGGATCGATTGGTACCATCCCCGAGCTTGTACGACCTTCGGAAGAGGTCGACCGACGAAATTCCCCAAATCTGAGGAGATATTCTTGAATAACTTTTTTTGTGAAGGTCGGAGAGACTTGCAAGTAGGCTCTACCCCCACTAAATGGGGTAGCGCGCATCGATCAGTACCATCTTTGAGCTTCTCGACTTTCGGAAGGGTTAGGGTTAGGGTTAGGGATGAAAGCACATAGGAGAAAGAGATATTCTTGAATAACTTTTTTTGTGAAGGTCGGAGAGACTTGCAAGTAGGCTCTACCCCCACTAAATGGGGTAGCGCGCATCGATCGGTACCATCCTTGAGCTTGTCCGACTTTCGGAAGGGTTAGGGTTAGGGTTAGGGATGAAAGCACATAGGAGAAAGAGATATTCTTGAATAACTTTTTTTGTGAAGGTCGGAGAGACTTGGAAAGTGGTTGCATCTGGACTAATTTGGGTCCTGCGGATCGATTGGTACCATCCCCGAGCTTGTACGACCTTCGGAAGAGGTCGACCGACGAAATTCCCCCAAATCTGAGGAGATATTCTTGAATAACTTTTTTTGTGAAGGTCGGAGAGACTTGCAAGTAGGCTCTACCCCCACTAAATGGGGTAGCGCGCATCGATCGGTACCAATCTTTGAGCTTCTCCGACTTTCGGAAGGGTTAGGGTTAGGGTTAGGGATGAAAGCACATAGGAGAAAGAGATATTCTTGAATAACTTTTTTTGTGAAGGTCGGAGAGACTTGCAAGTACGCTCTACCCCCACTAAATGGGGTAGCGCGCATCGATCGGTACCATCCTTGAGCTTCTCCGACTTTCGGAAGGGTTAGGGTTAGGGTTAGGGATGAAAGCACATAGGAGAAAGAGATATTCTTGAATAACTTTTTTTGTGAAGGTCGGAGAGACTTGGAAAGTGGTTGCATCTGGACTAATTTGGGTCCTGCGGATCGATTGGTACCATCCCCGAGCTTGTACGACCTTCGGAAGAGGTCGACCGACGAAATTCCCCAAATCTGAGGAGATATTCTTGAATAACTTTTTTTGTGAAGGTCGGAGAGACTTGCAAGTAGGCTCTACCCCCACTAAATGGGGTAGCGCGCATCGATCGGTACCATCCTTGAGCTTCTCCGACTTTCGGAAGGGTTAGGGTTAGGGTTAGGGATGAAAGCACATAGGAGAAAGAGATATTCTTGAATAACTTTTTTTGTGAAGGTCGGAGAGACTTGCAAGTAGGCTCTACCCCCACTAAATGGGGTAGCGCGCATCGATCGGTACTATCCTTGAGCTTCTCCGACTTTCGGAAGGGTTAGGGTTAGGGTTAGGGATGAAAGCACATAGGAGAAAGAGATATTCTTGAATAACTTTTTTTGTGAAGGTCGGAGAGACTTGGAAAGTGGTTGCATCTGGACTAATTTGGGTCCTGCGGATCGATTGGTACCATCCCCGAGCTTGTACGACCTTCGGAAGAGGTCGACCGACGAAATTCCCCCAAATCTGAGGAGATATTCTTGAATAACTTTTTTTGTGAAGGTCGGAGAGACTTGCAAGTAGGCTCTACCCCCACTAAATGGGGTAGCGCGCATCGATCGGTACCATCCTTGAGCTTCTCAGACTTTCGGAAGGGTTAGGGTTAGGGTTAGGGATGAAAGCACATAGGAGAAAGAGATATTCTTGAATAACTTTTTTTGTGAAGGTCGGAGAGACTTGGAAAGTGGTTGCATCTGGACTAATTTGGGTCCTGCGGATCGATTGGTACCATCCCCGAGCTTGTACGACCTTCGGAAGAGGTCGACCGACGAAATTCCCCCAAATCTGAGGAGATATTCTTGAATAACTGTTTTTGTGAAGGACGGAGAGACTTGCAAGTAGGCTCTACCCCCACTAAATGGGGTAGCGCGCATCGATCGGTACCATCCTTGAGCTTCTCCGACTTTCGGAAGGGTTAGGGTTAGGGTTAGGGATGAAAGCACATAGGAGAAAGAGATATTCTTGAATAACTTTTTTTGTGAAGGTCGGAGAGACTTGCAAGTAGGCTCTACCCCCACTAAATGGGGTTGCGCGCATCGATCGGTACCATCCTTGAGCTTCTCCGACTTTCGGAAGGGTTAGGGTTAGGGTTAGGGATGAAAGCACATAGGAGAAAGAGATATTCTTGAATAACTTTTTTTGTGAAGGTCGGAGAGACTTGGAAAGTGGTTGCATCTGGACTAATTTGGGTCCTGCGGATCGATCGGTACCATCCCCGAGCTTGTACGACCTTCGGAAGAGGTCGACCGACGAAATTCCCCCAAATCTGAGGAGATATTCTTGAATAACTTTTTTTGTGAAGGTCGGAGAGACTTGCAAGTAGGCTCTACCCCCACTAAATGGGGTAGCGCGCATCGATCGGTACCATCCTTGAGCTTCTCCGACTTTCGGAAGGGTTAGGGTTAGGGTTAGGGATGAAAGCACATAGGAGAAAGAGATATTCTTGAATAACTTTTTTTGTGAAGGTCGGAGAGACTTGGAAAGTGGTTGCATCTGGACTAATTTGGGTCCTGCGGATCGATTGGTACCATCCCCGAGCTTGTACGACCTTCGGAAGAGGTCGACCGACGAAATTCCCCCAAATCTGAGGAGATATTCTTGAATAACTTTTTTTGTGAAGGTCGGAGAGACTTGCAAGTAGGCTCTACCCCCACTAAATGGGGTAGCGCGCATCGATCGGTACCATCCTTGAGCTTCTCCGACTTTCGGAAGGGTTAGGGTTAGGGTTAGGGATGAAAGCACATAGGAGAAAGAGATATTCTTGAATAACTTTTTTTGTGAAGGTCGGAGAGACTTGGAAAGTGGTTGCATCTGGACTAATTTGGGTCCTGCGGATCGATTGGTACCATCCCCGAGCTTGTACGACCTTCGGAAGAGGTCGACCGACGAAATTCCCCCAAATCTGAGGAGATATTCTTGAATAACTTTTTTTGTGAAGGTCGGAGAGACTTGCAAGTAGGCTCTACCCCCACTAAATGGGGTAGCGCGCATCGATCGGTACCAATCTTTGAGCTTCTCCGACTTTCGGAAGGGTTAGGGTTAGGGTTAGGGATGAAAGCACATAGGAGAAAGAGATATTCTTGAATAACTTTTTTTGTGAAGGTCGGAGAGACTTGCAAGTACGCTCTACCCCCACTAAATGGGGTAGCGCGCATCGATCGGTACCATCCTTGAGCTTCTCCGACTTTCGGAAGGGTTAGGGTTAGGGTTAGGGATGAAAGCACATAGGAGAAAGAGATATTCTTGAATAACTTTTTTTGTGAAGGTCGGAGAGACTTGGAAAGTGGTTGCATCTGGACTAATTTGGGTCCTGCGGATCGATTGGTACCATCCCCGAGCTTGTACGACCTTCGGAAGAGGTCGACCGACGAAATTCCCCCAAATCTGAGGAGATATTCTTGAATAACTTTTTTTGTGAAGGTCGGAGAGACTTGCAAGTAGGCTCTACCCCCACTAAATGGGGTAGCGCGCATCGATCGGTACCATCCTTGAGCTTCTCCGACTTTCGGAAGGGTTAGGGTTAGGGTTAGGGATGAAAGCACATAGGAGAAAGAGATATTCTTGAATAACTTTTTTTGTGAAGGTCGGAGAGACTTGCAAGTAGGCTCTACCCCCACTAAATGGGGTAGCGCGCATCGATCGGTACTATCCTTGAGCTTCTCCGACTTTCGGAAGGGTTAGGGTTAGGGTTAGGGATGAAAGCACATAGGAGAAAGAGATATTCTTGAATAACTTTTTTTGTGAAGGTCGGAGAGACTTGCAAGTAGGCTCTACCCCCACTAAATGGGGTAGCGCGCATCGATCGGTACCATCCTTGAGCTTCTCCGACTTTCGGAAGGGTTAGGGTTAGGGTTAGGGATGAAAGCACATAGGAGAAAGAGATATTCTTGAATAACTTTTTTTGTGAAGGTCGGAGAGACTTGGAAAGTGGTTGCATCTGGACTAATTTGGGTCCTGCGGATCGATTGGTACCATCCCCGAGCTTGTACGACCTTCGGAAGAGGTCGACCGACGAAATTCCCCCAAATCTGAGGAGATATTCTTGAATAACTTTTTTTGTGAAGGTCGGAGAGACTTGCAAGTAGGCTCTACCCCCACTAAATGGGGTAGCGCGCATCGATCGGTACCAATCTTTGAGCTTCTCCGACTTTCGGAAGGGTTAGGGTTAGGGTTAGGGATGAAAGCACATAGGAGAAAGAGATATTCTTGAATAACTTTTTTTGTGAAGGTCGGAGAGACTTGGAAAGTGGTTGCATCTGGACTAATTTGGGTCCTGCGGATCGATTGGTACCATCCCCGAGCTTGTACGACCTTCGGAAGAGGTCGACCGACGAAATTCCCCCAAATCTGAGGAGATATTCTTGAATAACTTTTTTTGTGAAGGTCGGAGAGACTTGCAAGTAGGCTCTACCCCCACTAAATGGGGTAGCGCGCATCGATCGGTACCAATCTTTGAGCTTCTCCGACTTTCGGAAGGGTTAGGGTTAGGGTTAGGGATGAAAGCACATAGGAGAAAGAGATATTCTTGAATAACTTTTTTTGTGAAGGTCGGAGAGACTTGCAAGTACGCTCTACCCCCACTAAATGGGGTAGCGCGCATCGATCGGTACCATCCTTGAGCTTCTCCGACTTTCGGAAGGGTTAGGGTTAGGGTTAGGGATGAAAGCACATAGGAGAAAGAGATATTCTTGAATAACTTTTTTTGTGAAGGTCGGAGAGACTTGGAAAGTGGTTGCATCTGGACTAATTTGGGTCCTGCGGATCGATTGGTACCATCCCCGAGCTTGTACGACCTTCGGAAGAGGTCGACCGACGAAATTCCCCCAAATCTGAGGAGATATTCTTGAATAACTTTTTTTGTGAAGGTCGGAGAGACTTGCAAGTAGGCTCTACCCCCACTAAATGGGGTAGCGCGCATCGATCGGTACCATCCTTGAGCTTCTCCGACTTTCGGAAGGGTTAGGGTTAGGGTTAGGGATGAAAGCACATAGGAGAAAGAGATATTCTTGAATAACTTTTTTTGTGAAGGTCGGAGAGACTTGCAAGTAGGCTCTACCCCCACTAAATGGGGTAGCGCGCATCGATCGGTACTATCCTTGAGCTTCTCCGACTTTCGGAAGGGTTAGGGTTAGGGTTAGGGATGAAAGCACATAGGAGAAAGAGATATTCTTGAATAACTTTTTTTGTGAAGGTCGGAGAGACTTGGAAAGTGGTTGCATCTGGACTAATTTGGGTCCTGCAGATCGATTGGTACCATCCCCGAGCTTGTACGACCTTCGGAAGAGGTCGACCGACGAAATTCCCCCAAATCTGAGGAGATATTCTTGAATAACTTTTTTTGTGAAGGTCGGAGAGACTTGCAAGTAGGCTCTACCCCCACTAAATGGGGTAGCGCGCATCGATCGGTACCATCCTTGAGCTTCTCAGACTTTCGGAAGGGTTAGGGTTAGGGTTAGGGATGAAAGCACATAGGAGAAAGAGATATTCTTGAATAACTTTTTTTGTGAAGGTCGGAGAGACTTGGAAAGTGGTTGCATCTGGACTAATTTGGGTCCTGCGGATCGATTGGTACCATCCCCGAGCTTGTACGACCTTCGGAAGAGGTCGACCGACGAAATTCCCCCAAATCTGAGGAGATATTCTTGAATAACTGTTTTTGTGAAGGACGGAGAGACTTGCAAGTAGGCTCTACCCCCACTAAATGGGGTAGCGCGCATCGATCGGTACCATCCTTGAGCTTCTCCGACTTTCGGAAGGGTTAGGGTTAGGGTTAGGGATGAAAGCACATAGGAGAAAGAGATATTCTTGAATAACTTTTTTTGTGAAGGTCGGAGAGACTTGCAAGTAGGCTCTACCCCCACTAAATGGGGTTGCGCGCATCGATCGGTACCATCCTTGAGCTTCTCCGACTTTCGGAAGGGTTAGGGTTAGGGTTAGGGATGAAAGCACATAGGAGAAAGAGATATTCTTGAATAACTTTTTTTGTGAAGGTCGGAGAGACTTGGAAAGTGGTTGCATCTGGACTAATTTGGGTCCTGCGGATCGATTGGTACCATCCCCGAGCTTGTACGACCTTCGGAAGAGGTCGACCGACGAAATTCCCCCAAATCTGAGGAGATATTCTTGAATAACTTTTTTTGTGAAGGTCGGAGAGACTTGCAAGTAGGCTCTACCCCCACTAAATGGGGTAGCGCGCATCGATCAGTACCATCTTTGAGCTTCTCCGACTTTCGGAAGGGTTAGGGTTAGGGTTAGGGATGAAAGCACATAGGAGAAAGAGATATTCTTGAATAACTTTTTTTGTGAAGGTCGGAGAGACTTGCAAGTAGGCTCTACCCCCACTAAATGGGGTAGCGCGCATCGATCGGTACCATCCTTGAGCTTCTCCGACTTTCGGAAGGGTTAGGGTTAGGGTTAGGGATGAAAGCACATAGGAGAAAGAGATATTCTTGAATAACTTTTTTTGTGAAGGTCGGAGAGACTTGGAAAGTGGTTGCATCTGGACTAATTTGGGTCCTGCGGATCGATTGGTACCATCCCCGAGCTTGTACGACCTTCGGAAGAGGTCGACCGACGAAATTCCCCCAAATCTGAGGAGATATTCTTGAATAACTTTTTTTGTGAAGGTCGGAGAGACTTGCAAGTAGGCTCTACCCCCACTAAATGGGGTAGCGCGCATCGATCGGTACCAATCTTTGAGCTTCTCCGACTTTCGGAAGGGTTAGGGTTAGGGTTAGGGATGAAAGCACATAGGAGAAAGAGATATTCTTGAATAACTTTTTTTGTGAAGGTCGGAGAGACTTGCAAGTACGCTCTACCCCCACTAAATGGGGTAGCGCGCATCGATCGGTACCATCCTTGAGCTTCTCCGACTTTCGGAAGGGTTAGGGTTAGGGTTAGGGATGAAAGCACATAGGAGAAAGAGATATTCTTGAATAACTTTTTTTGTGAAGGTCGGAGAGACTTGGAAAGTGGTTGCATCTGGACTAATTTGGGTCCTGCGGATCGATTGGTACCATCCCCGAGCTTGTACGACCTTCGGAAGAGGTCGACCGACGAAATTCCCCCAAATCTGAGGAGATATTCTTGAATAACTTTTTTTGTGAAGGTCGGAGAGACTTGCAAGTAGGCTCTACCCCCACTAAATGGGGTAGCGCGCATCGATCGGTACCATCCTTGAGCTTCTCCGACTTTCGGAAGGGTTAGGGTTAGGGTTAGGGATGAAAGCACATAGGAGAAAGAGATATTCTTGAATAACTTTTTTTGTGAAGGTCGGAGAGACTTGCAAGTAGGCTCTACCCCCACTAAATGGGGTAGCGCGCATCGATCGGTACTATCCTTGAGCTTCTCCGACTTTCGGAAGGGTTAGGGTTAGGGTTAGGGATGAAAGCACATAGGAGAAAGAGATATTCTTGAATAACTTTTTTTGTGAAGGTCGGAGAGACTTGGAAAGTGGTTGCATCTGGACTAATTTGGGTCCTGCGGATCGATTGGTACCATCCCCGAGCTTGTACGACCTTCGGAAGAGGTCGACCGACGAAATTCCCCCAAATCTGAGGAGATATTCTTGAATAACTTTTTTTGTGAAGGTCGGAGAGACTTGCAAGTAGGCTCTACCCCCACTAAATGGGGTAGCGCGCATCGATCGGTACCATCCTTGAGCTTCTCAGACTTTCGGAAGGGTTAGGTTTAGGGTTAGGGATGAAAGCACATAGGAGAAAGAGATATTCTTGAATAACTTTTTTTGTGAAGGTCGGAGAGACTTGGAAAGTGGTTGCATCTGGACTAATTTGGGTCCTGCGGATCGATTGGTACCATCCCCGAGCTTGTACGACCTTCGGAAGAGGTCGACCGACGAAATTCCCCCAAATCTGAGGAGATATTCTTGAATAACTGTTTTTGTGAAGGACGGAGAGACTTGCAAGTAGGCTCTACCCCCACTAAATGGGGTAGCGCGCATCGATCGGTACCATCCTTGAGCTTCTCCGACTTTCGGAAGGGTTAGGGTTAGGGTTAGGGATGAAAGCACATAGGAGAAAGAGATATTCTTGAATAACTTTTTTTGTGAAGGTCGGAGAGACTTGCAAGTAGGCTCTACCCCCACTAAATGGGGTTGCGCGCATCGATCAGTACCATCCTTGAGCTTCTCCGACTTTCGGAAGGGTTAGGGTTAGGGTTAGGGATGAAAGCACATAGGAGAAAGAGATATTCTTGAATAACTTTTTTTGTGAAGGTCGGAGAGACTTGAAAAGTGGTTGCATCTGGACTAATTTGGGTCCTGCGGATCGATTGGTACCATCCCCGAGCTTGTACGACCTTCGGAAGAGGTCGACCGACGAAATTCCCCCAAATCTGAGGAGATATTCTTGAATAACTTTTTTTGTGAAGGTCGGAGAGACTTGCAAGTAGGCTCTACCCCCACTAAATGGGGTAGCGCGCATCGATCGGTACCATCCTTGAGCTTCTCCGACTTTCGGAAGGGTTAGGGTTAGGGTTAGGGATGAAAGCACATAGGAGAAAGAGATATTCTTGAATAACTTTTTTTGTGAAGGTCGGAGAGACTTGGAAAGTGGTTGCATCTGGACTAATTTGGGTCCTGCGGATCGATTGGTACCATCCCCGAGCTTGTACGACCTTCGGAAGAGGTCGACCGACGAAATTCCCCCAAATCTGAGGAGATATTCTTGAATAACTTTTTTTGTGAAGGTCGGAGAGACTTGCAAGTAGGCTCTACCCCCACTAAATGGGGTAGCGCGCATCGATCGGTACCATCCTTGAGCTTCTCCGACTTTCGGAAGGGTTAGGGTTAGGGTTAGGGATGAAAGCACATAGGAGAAAGAGATATTCTTGAATAACTTTTTTTGTGAAGGTCGGAGAGACTTGGAAAGTGGTTGCATCTGGACTAATTTGGGTCCTGCGGATCGATTGGTACCATCCCCGAGCTTGTACGACCTTCGGAAGAGGTCGACCGACGAAATTCCCCCAAATCTGAGGAGATATTCTTGAATAACTTTTTTTGTGAAGGTCGGAGAGACTTGCAAGTAGGCTCTACCCCCACTAAATGGGGTAGCGCGCATCGATCGGTACCAATCTTTGAGCTTCTCCGACTTTCGGAAGGGTTAGGGTTAGGGTTAGGGATGAAAGCACATAGGAGAAAGAGATATTCTTGAATAACTTTTTTTGTGAAGGTCGGAGAGACTTGCAAGTACGCTCTACCCCCACTAAATGGGGTAGCGCGCATCGATCGGTACCATCCTTGAGCTTCTCCGACTTTCGGAAGGGTTAGGGTTAGGGTTAGGGATGAAAGCACATAGGAGAAAGAGATATTCTTGAATAACTTTTTTTGTGAAGGTCGGAGAGACTTGGAAAGTGGTTGCATCTGGACTAATTTGGGTCCTGCGGATCGATTGGTACCATCCCCGAGCTTGTACGACCTTCGGAAGAGGTCGACCGACGAAATTCCCCCAAATCTGAGGAGATATTCTTGAATAACTTTTTTTGTGAAGGTCGGAGAGACTTGCAAGTAGGCTCTACCCCCACTAAATGGGGTAGCGCGCATCGATCGGTACCATCCTTGAGCTTCTCCGACTTTCGGAAGGGTTAGGGTTAGGGTTAGGGATGAAAGCACATAGGAGAAAGAGATATTCTTGAATAACTTTTTTTGTGAAGGTCGGAGAGACTTGCAAGTAGGCTCTACCCCCACTAAATGGGGTAGCGCGCATCGATCGGTACTATCCTTGAGCTTCTCCGACTTTCGGAAGGGTTAGGGTTAGGGTTAGGGATGAAAGCACATAGGAGAAAGAGATATTCTTGAATAACTTTTTTTGTGAAGGTCGGAGAGACTTGGAAAGTGGTTGCATCTGGACTAATTTGGGTCCTGCGGATCGATTGGTACCATCCCCGAGCTTGTACGACCTTCGGAAGAGGTCGACCGACGAAATTCCCCCAAATCTGAGGAGATATTCTTGAATAACTTTTTTTGTGAAGGTCGGAGAGACTTGCAAGTAGGCTCTACCCCCACTAAATGGGGTAGCGCGCATCGATCGGTACCATTCTTGAGCTTCTCAGACTTTCGGAAGGGTTAGGGTTAGGGTTAGGGATGAAAGCACATAGGAGAAAGAGATATTCTTGAATAACTTTTTTTGTGAAGGTCGGAGAGACTTGGAAAGTGGTTGCATCTGGACTAATTTGGGTCCTGCGGATCGATTGGTACCATCCCCGAGCTTGTACGACCTTCGGAAGAGGTCGACCGACGAAATTCCCCCAAATCTGAGGAGATATTCTTGAATAACTGTTTTTGTGAAGGACGGAGAGACTTGCAAGTAGGCTCTACCCCCACTAAATGGGGTAGCGCGCATCGATCGGTACCATCCTTGAGCTTCTCCGACTTTCGGAAGGGTTAGGGTTAGGGTTAGGGATGAAAGCACATAGGAGAAAGAGATATTCTTGAATAACTTTTTTTGTGAAGGTCGGAGAGACTTGCAAGTAGGCTCTACCCCCACTAAATGGGGTTGCGCGCATCGATCGGTACCATCCTTGAGCTTCTCCGACTTTCGGAAGGGTTAGGGTTAGGGTTAGGGATGAAAGCACATAGGAGAAAGAGATATTCTTGAATAACTTTTTTTGTGAAGGTCGGAGAGACTTGGAAAGTGGTTGCATCTGGACTAATTTGGGTCCTGCGGATCGATTGGTACCATCCCCGAGCTTGTACGACCTTCGGAAGAGGTCGACCGACGAAATTCCCCCAAATCTGAGGAGATATTCTTGAATAACTTTTTTTGTGAAGGTCGGAGAGACTTGCAAGTAGGCTCTACCCCCACTAAATGGGGTAGCGCGCATCGATCGGTACCATCCTTGAGCTTCTCCGACTTTCGGAAGGGTTAGGGTTAGGGTTAGGGATGAAAGCACATAGGAGAAAGAGATATTCTTGAATAACTTTTTTTGTGAAGGTCGGAGAGACTTGGAAAGTGGTTGCATCTGGACTAATTTGGGTCCTGCGGATCGATTGGTACCATCCCCGAGCTTGTACGACCTTCGGAAGAGGTCGACCGACGAAATTCCCCCAAATCTGAGGAGATATTCTTGAATAACTTTTTTTGTGAAGGTCGGAGAGACTTGCAAGTAGGCTCTACCCCCACTAAATGGGGTAGCGCGCATCGTTCGGTACCATCTTTGAGCTTCTCCGACTTTCGGAAGGGTTAGGGTTAGGGTTAGGGATGAAAGCACATAGGAGAAAGAGATATTCTTGAATAACTTTTTTTGTGAAGGTCGGAGAGACTTGCAAGTAGGCTCTACCCCCACTAAATGGGGTTGCGCGCATCGATCGGTACCATCCTTGAGCTTCTCCGACTTTCGGAAGGGTTAGGGTTAGGGTTAGGGATGAAAGCACATAGGAGAAAGAGATATTCTTGAATAACTTTTTTTGTGAAGGTCGGAGAGACTTGGAAAGTGGTTGCATCTGGACTAATTTGGGTCCTGCGGATCGATTGGTACCATCCCCGAGCTTGTACGACCTTCGGAAGAGGTCGACCGACGAAATTCCCCCAAATCTGAGGAGATATTCTTGAATAACTTTTTTTGTGAAGGTCGGAGAGACTTGCAAGTAGGCTCTACCCCCACTAAATGGGGTAGCGCGCATCGATCAGTACCATCCTTGAGCTTCTCCGACTTTCGGAAGGGTTAGGGTTAGGGTTAGGGATGAAAGCACATAGGAGAAAGAGATATTCTTGAATAACTTTTTTTGTGAAGGTCGGAGAGACTTGCAAGTAGGCTCTACCCCCACTAAATGGGGTAGCGCGCATCGATCGGTACCATCCTTGAGCTTCTCCGACTTTCGGAAGGGTTAGGGTTAGGGTTAGGGATGAAAGCACATAGGAGAAAGAGATATTCTTGAATAACTTTTTTTGTGAAGGTCGGAGAGACTTGGAAAGTGGTTGCATCTGGACTAATTTGGGTCCTGCGGATCGATTGGTACCATCCCCGAGCTTGTACGACCTTCGGAAGAGGTCGACCGACGAAATTCCCCCAAATCTGAGGAGATATTCTTGAATAACTTTTTTTGTGAAGGTCGGAGAGACTTGCAAGTAGGCTCTACCCCCACTAAATGGGGTAGCGCGCATCGATCGGTACCATCCTTGAGCTTCTCCGACTTTCGGAAGGGTTAGGGTTAGGGTTAGGGATGAAAGCACATAGGAGAAAGAGATATTCTTGAATAACTTTTTTTGTGAAGGTCGGAGAGACTTGCAAGTAGGCTCTACCCCCACTAAATGGGGTTGCGCGCATCGATCGGTACCATCCTTGAGCTTCTCCGACTTTCGGAAGGGTTAGGGTTAGGGTTAGGGATGAAAGCACATAGGAGAAAGAGATATTCTTGAATAACTTTTTTTGTGAAGGTCGGAGAGACTTGAAAAGTGGTTGCATCTGGACTAATTTGGGTCCTGCGGATCGATTGGTACCATCCCCGAGCTTGTACGACCTTCGGAAGAGGTCGACCGACGAAATTCCCCCAAATCTGAGGAGATATTCTTGAATAACTTTTTTTGTGAAGGTCGGAGAGACTTGCAAGTAGGCTCTACCCCCACTAAATGGGGTAGCGCGCATCGATCGGTACCATCCTTGAGCTTCTCCGACTTTCGGAAGGGTTAGGGTTAGGGTTAGGGATGAAAGCACATAGGAGAAAGAGATATTCTTGAATAACTTTTTTTGTGAAGGTCGGAGAGACTTGCAAGTAGGCTCTACCCCCACTAAATGGGGTAGCGCGCATCGATCGGTACCATCTTTGAGCTTCTCCGACTTTCGGAAGGGTTAGGGTTAGGGTTAGGGATGAAAGCACATAGGAGAAAGAGATATTCTTGAATAACTTTTTTTGTGAAGGTCGGAGAGACTTGGAAAGTGGTTGCATCTGGACTAATTTGGGTCCTGCGGATCGATTGGTACCATCCCCGAGCTTGTACGACCTTCGGAAGAGGTCGACCGACGAAATTCCCCCAAATCTGAGGAGATATTCTTGAATAACTTTTTTTGTGAAGGTCGGAGAGACTTGCAAGTAGGCTCTACCCCCACTAAATGGGGTAACGCGCATCGATCGGCACCATCCTTGAGCTTCTCCGACTTTCGGAAGGGTTAGGGTTAGGGTTAGGGATGAAAGCACATAGGAGAAAGAGATATTCTTGAATAACTTTTTTTGTGAAGGTCGGAGAGACTTGCAAGTAGGCTCTACCCCCACTAAATGGGGTTGCGCGCATCGATCGGTACCATCCTTGAGCTTCTCCGACTTTCGGAAGGGTTAGGGTTAGGGTTAGGGATGAAAGCACATAGGAGAAAGAGATATTCTTGAATAACTTTTTTTGTGAAGGTCGGAGAGACATGGAAAGTGGTTGCATCTGGACTAATTTGGGTCCTGCAGATCGATTGGTACCATCCCCGAGCTTGTACGACCTTCGGAAGAGGTCGACCGACGAAATTCCCCCAAATCTGAGGAGATATTCTTGAATAACTTTTTTTGTGAAGGTCGGAGAGACTTGCAAGTAGGCTCTACCCCCACTAAATGGGGTAGCGCGCATCGATCGGTACCATCTTTGAGCTTCTCCGACTTTCGGAAGGGTTAGGGTTAGGGTTAGGGATGAAAGCACATAGGAGAAAGAGATATTCTTGAATAACTTTTTTTGTGAAGGTCGGAGAGACTTGGAAAGTGGTTGCATCTGGACTAATTTGGGTCCTGCGGATCGATTGGTACCATCCCCGAGCTTGTACGACCTTCGGAAGAGGTCGACCGACGAAATTCCCCCAAATCTGAGGAGATATTCTTGAATAACTTTTTTTGTGAAGGTCGGAGAGACTTGCAAGTAGGCTCTACCCCCACTAAATGGGGTAGCGCGCATCGATCGGTACCATCCTTGAGCTTCTCCGACTTTCGGAAGGGTTAGGGTTAGGGTTAGGGATGAAAGCACATAGGAGAAAGAGATATTCTTGAATAACTTTTTTTGTGAAGGTCGGAGAGACTTGCAAGTAGGCTCTACCCCCACTAAATGGGGTTGCGCGCATCGATCGGTACCATCCTTGAGCTTCTCCGACTTTCGGAAGGGTTAGGGTTAGGGTTAGGGATGAAAGCACATAGGAGAAAGAGATATTCTTGAATAACTTTTTTTGTGAAGGTCGGAGAGACTTGGAAAGTGGTTGCATCTGGACTAATTTGGGTCCTGCGGATCGATTGGTACCATCCCCGAGCTTGTACGACCTTCGGAAGAGGTCGACCGACGAAATTCCCCCAAATCTGAGGAGATATTCTTGAATAACTTTTTTTGTCAAGGTCGGAGAGACTTGCAAGTAGGCTCTACCCCCACTAAATGGGGTTGCGCGCATCGATCGGTACCATCCTTGAGCTTCTCCGACTTTCGGAAGGGTTAGGGTTAGGGTTAGGGATGAAAGCACATAGGAGAAAGAGATATTCTTGAATAACTTTTTTTGTGAAGGTCGGAGAGACTTGGAAAGTGGTTGCATCTGGACTAATTTGGGTCCTGCGGATCGATTGGTACCATCCCCGAGCTTGTACGACCTTCGGAAGAGGTCGACCGACGAAATTCCCCCAAATCTGAGGAGATATTCTTGAATAACTTTTTTTGTGAAGGTCGGAGAGACTTGCAAGTAGGCTCTACCCCCACTAAATGGGGTAGCGCGCATCGATCGGTACCATCCTTGAGCTTCTCCGACTTTCGGAAGGGTTAGGGTTAGGGTTAGGGATGAAAGCACATAGGAGAAAGAGATATTCTTGAATAACTTTTTTTGTGAAGGTCGGAGAGACTTGCAAGTAGGCTCTACCCCCACTAAATGGGGTAGCGCGCATCGATCGGTACCATCCTTGAGCTTCTCCGACTTTCGGAAGGGTTAGGGTTAGGGTTAGGGATGAAAGCACATAGGAGAAAGAGATATTCTTGAATAACTTTTTTTGTGAAGGTCGGAGAGACTTGGAAAGTGGTTGCATCTGGACTAATTTGGGTCCTGCGGATCGATTGGTACCATCCCCGAGCTTGTACGACCTTCGGAAGAGGTCGACCGACGAAATTCCCCCAAATCTGAGGAGATATTCTTGAATAACTTTTTTTGTGAAGGTCGGAGAGACTTGCAAGTAGGCTCTACCCCCACTAAATGGGGTAGCGCGCATCGATCGGTACCATCCTTGAGCTTCTCCGACTTTCGGAAGGGTTAGGGTTAGGGTTAGGGATGAAAGCACATAGGAGAAAGAGATATTCTTGAATAACTTTTTTTGTGAAGGTCGGAGAGACTTGCAAGTAGGCTCTACCCCCACTAAATGGGGTAGCGCGCATCGATCGGTACCATCCTTGAGCTTCTCCGACTTTCGGAAGGGTTAGGGTTAGGGTTAGGGATGAAAGCACATAGGAGAAAGAGATATTCTTGAATAACTTTTTTTGTGAAGGTCGGAGAGACTTGCAAGTAGGCTCTACCCCCACTAAATGGGGTAGCGCGCATCGATCGGTACCATCCTTGAGCTTCTCCGACTTTCGGAAGGGTTAGGGTTAGGGTTAGGGATGAAAGCACATAGGAGAAAGAGATATTCTTGAATAACTTTTTTTGTGAAGGTCGGAGAGACTTGGAAAGTGGTTGCATCTGGACTAATTTGGGTCCTGCGGATCGATTGGTACCATCCCCGAGCTTGTACGACCTTCGGAAGAGGTCGACCGACGAAATTCCCCCAAATCTGAGGAGATATTCTTGAATAACTTTTTTTGTGAAGGTCGGAGAGACTTGCAAGTAGGCTCTACCCCCACTAAATGGGGTAGCGCGCATCGATCGGTACCATCCTTGAGCTTCTCCGACTTTCGGAAGGGTTAGGGTTAGGGTTAGGGATGAAAGCACATAGGAGAAAGAGATATTCTTGAATAACTTTTTTTGTGAAGGTCGGAGAGACTTGCAAGTAGGCTCTACCCCCACTAAATGGGGTAGCGCGCATCGATCGGTACCATCCTTGAGCTTCTCCGACTTTCGGAAGGGTTAGGGTTAGGGTTAGGGATGAAAGCACATAGGAGAAAGAGATATTCTTGAATAACTTTTTTTGTGAAGGTCGGAGAGACTTGGAAAGTGGTTGCATCTGGACTAATTTGGGTCCTGCGGATCGATTGGTACCATCCCCGAGCTTGTACGACCTTCGGAAGAGGTCGACCGACGAAATTCCCCCAAATCTGAGGAGATATTCTTGAATAACTTTTTTTGTGAAGGTCGGAGAGACTTGCAAGTAGGCTCTACCCCCACTAAATGGGGTAGCGCGCATCGATCGGTACCATCCTTGAGCTTCTCCGACTTTCGGAAGGGTTAGGGTTAGGGTTAGGGATGAAAGCACATAGGAGAAAGAGATATTCTTGAATAACTTTTTTTGTGAAGGTCGGAGAGACTTGCAAGTAGGCTCTACCCCCACTAAATGGGGTAGCGCGCATCGATCGGTACCATCCTTGAGCTTCTCCGACTTTCGGAAGGGTTAGGGTTAGGGTTAGGGATGAAAGCACATAGGAGAAAGAGATATTCTTGAATAACTTTTTTTGTGAAGGTCGGAGAGACTTGCAAGTAGGCTCTACCCCCACTAAATGGGGTAGCGCGCATCGATCGGTACCATCCTTGAGCTTCTCCGACTTTCGGAAGGGTTAGGGTTAGGGTTAGGGATGAAAGCACATAGGAGAAAGAGATATTCTTGAATAACTTTTTTTGTGAAGGTCGGAGAGACTTGGAAAGTGGTTGCATCTGGACTAATTTGGGTCCTGCGGATCGATTGGTACCATCCCCGAGCTTGTACGACCTTCGGAAGAGGTCGACCGACGAAATTCCCCCAAATCTGAGGAGATATTCTTGAATAACTTTTTTTGTGAAGGTCGGAGAGACTTGCAAGTAGGCTCTACCCCCACTAAATGGGGTAGCGCGCATCGATCGGTACCATCCTTGAGCTTCTCCGACTTTCGGAAGGGTTAGGGTTAGGGTTAGGGATGAAAGCACATAGGAGAAAGAGATATTCTTGAATAACTTTTTTTGTGAAGGTCGGAGAGACTTGCAAGTAGGCTCTACCCCCACTAAATGGGGTTGCGCGCATCGATCGGTACCATCCTTGAGCTTCTCCGACTTTCGGAAGGGTTAGGGTTAGGGTTAGGGATGAAAGCACATAGGAGAAAGAGATATTCTTGAATAACTTTTTTTGTGAAGGTCGGAGAGACTTGAAAAGTGGTTGCATCTGGACTAATTTGGGTCCTGCGGATCGATTGGTACCATCCCCGAGCTTGTACGACCTTCGGAAGAGGTCGACCGACGAAATTCCCCCAAATCTGAGGAGATATTCTTGAATAACTTTTTTTGTGAAGGTCGGAGAGACTTGCAAGTAGGCTCTACCCCCACTAAATGGGGTAGCGCGCATCGATCGGTACCATCCTTGAGCTTCTCCGACTTTCGGAAGGGTTAGGGTTAGGGTTAGGGATGAAAGCACATAGGAGAAAGAGATATTCTTGAATAACTTTTTTTGTGAAGGTCGGAGAGACTTGCAAGTAGGCTCTACCCCCACTAAATGGGGTAGCGCGCATCGATCGGTACCATCTTTGAGCTTCTCCGACTTTCGGAAGGGTTAGGGTTAGGGTTAGGGATGAAAGCACATAGGAGAAAGAGATATTCTTGAATAACTTTTTTTGTGAAGGTCGGAGAGACTTGGAAAGTGGTTGCATCTGGACTAATTTGGGTCCTGCGGATCGATTGGTACCATCCCCGAGCTTGTACGACCTTCGGAAGAGGTCGACCGACGAAATTCCCCCAAATCTGAGGAGATATTCTTGAATAACTTTTTTTGTGAAGGTCGGAGAGACTTGCAAGTAGGCTCTACCCCCACTAAATGGGGTAACGCGCATCGATCGGCACCATCCTTGAGCTTCTCCGACTTTCGGAAGGGTTAGGGTTAGGGTTAGGGATGAAAGCACATAGGAGAAAGAGATATTCTTGAATAACTTTTTTTGTGAAGGTCGGAGAGACTTGCAAGTAGGCTCTACCCCCACTAAATGGGGTTGCGCGCATCGATCGGTACCATCCTTGAGCTTCTCCGACTTTCGGAAGGGTTAGGGTTAGGGTTAGGGATGAAAGCACATAGGAGAAAGAGATATTCTTGAATAACTTTTTTTGTGAAGGTCGGAGAGACATGGAAAGTGGTTGCATCTGGACTAATTTGGGTCCTGCAGATCGATTGGTACCATCCCCGAGCTTGTACGACCTTCGGAAGAGGTCGACCGACGAAATTCCCCCAAATCTGAGGAGATATTCTTGAATAACTTTTTTTGTGAAGGTCGGAGAGACTTGCAAGTAGGCTCTACCCCCACTAAATGGGGTAGCGCGCATCGATCGGTACCATCTTTGAGCTTCTCCGACTTTCGGAAGGGTTAGGGTTAGGGTTAGGGATGAAAGCACATAGGAGAAAGAGATATTCTTGAATAACTTTTTTTGTGAAGGTCGGAGAGACTTGGAAAGTGGTTGCATCTGGACTAATTTGGGTCCTGCGGATCGATTGGTACCATCCCCGAGCTTGTACGACCTTCGGAAGAGGTCGACCGACGAAATTCCCCCAAATCTGAGGAGATATTCTTGAATAACTTTTTTTGTGAAGGTCGGAGAGACTTGCAAGTAGGCTCTACCCCCACTAAATGGGGTAGCGCGCATCGATCGGTACCATCCTTGAGCTTCTCCGACTTTCGGAAGGGTTAGGGTTAGGGTTAGGGATGAAAGCACATAGGAGAAAGAGATATTCTTGAATAACTTTTTTTGTGAAGGTCGGAGAGACTTGCAAGTAGGCTCTACCCCCACTAAATGGGGTTGCGCGCATCGATCGGTACCATCCTTGAGCTTCTCCGACTTTCGGAAGGGTTAGGGTTAGGGTTAGGGATGAAAGCACATAGGAGAAAGAGATATTCTTGAATAACTTTTTTTGTGAAGGTCGGAGAGACTTGGAAAGTGGTTGCATCTGGACTAATTTGGGTCCTGCGGATCGATTGGTACCATCCCCGAGCTTGTACGACCTTCGGAAGAGGTCGACCGACGAAATTCCCCCAAATCTGAGGAGATATTCTTGAATAACTTTTTTTGTCAAGGTCGGAGAGACTTGCAAGTAGGCTCTACCCCCACTAAATGGGGTTGCGCGCATCGATCGGTACCATCCTTGAGCTTCTCCGACTTTCGGAAGGGTTAGGGTTAGGGTTAGGGATGAAAGCACATAGGAGAAAGAGATATTCTTGAATAACTTTTTTTGTGAAGGTCGGAGAGACTTGGAAAGTGGTTGCATCTGGACTAATTTGGGTCCTGCGGATCGATTGGTACCATCCCCGAGCTTGTACGACCTTCGGAAGAGGTCGACCGACGAAATTCCCCCAAATCTGAGGAGATATTCTTGAATAACTTTTTTTGTGAAGGTCGGAGAGACTTGCAAGTAGGCTCTACCCCCACTAAATGGGGTAGCGCGCATCGATCGGTACCATCCTTGAGCTTCTCCGACTTTCGGAAGGGTTAGGGTTAGGGTTAGGGATGAAAGCACATAGGAGAAAGAGATATTCTTGAATAACTTTTTTTGTGAAGGTCGGAGAGACTTGCAAGTAGGCTCTACCCCCACTAAATGGGGTAGCGCGCATCGATCGGTACCATCCTTGAGCTTCTCCGACTTTCGGAAGGGTTAGGGTTAGGGTTAGGGATGAAAGCACATAGGAGAAAGAGATATTCTTGAATAACTTTTTTTGTGAAGGTCGGAGAGACTTGGAAAGTGGTTGCATCTGGACTAATTTGGGTCCTGCGGATCGATTGGTACCATCCCCGAGCTTGTACGACCTTCGGAAGAGGTCGACCGACGAAATTCCCCCAAATCTGAGGAGATATTCTTGAATAACTTTTTTTGTGAAGGTCGGAGAGACTTGCAAGTAGGCTCTACCCCCACTAAATGGGGTAGCGCGCATCGATCGGTACCATCCTTGAGCTTCTCCGACTTTCGGAAGGGTTAGGGTTAGGGTTAGGGATGAAAGCACATAGGAGAAAGAGATATTCTTGAATAACTTTTTTTGTGAAGGTCGGAGAGACTTGCAAGTAGGCTCTACCCCCACTAAATGGGGTAGCGCGCATCGATCGGTACCATCCTTGAGCTTCTCCGACTTTCGGAAGGGTTAGGGTTAGGGTTAGGGATGAAAGCACATAGGAGAAAGAGATATTCTTGAATAACTTTTTTTGTGAAGGTCGGAGAGACTTGGAAAGTGGTTGCATCTGGACTAATTTGGGTCCTGCGGATCGATTGGTACCATCCCCGAGCTTGTACGACCTTCGGAAGAGGTCGACCGACGAAATTCCCCCAAATCTGAGGAGATATTCTTGAATAACTTTTTTTGTGAAGGTCGGAGAGACTTGCAAGTAGGCTCTACCCCCACTAAATGGGGTAGCGCGCATCGATCGGTACCATCCTTGAGCTTCTCCGACTTTCGGAAGGGTTAGGGTTAGGGTTAGGGATGAAAGCACATAGGAGAAAGAGATATTCTTGAATAACTTTTTTTGTGAAGGTCGGAGAGACTTGCAAGTAGGCTCTACCCCCACTAAATGGGGTTGCGCGCATCGATCGGTACCATCCTTGAGCTTCTCCGACTTTCGGAAGGGTTAGGGTTAGGGTTAGGGATGAAAGCACATAGGAGAAAGAGATATTCTTGAATAACTTTTTTTGTGAAGGTCGGAGAGACTTGCAAGTAGGCTCTACCCCCACTAAATGGGGTAGCGCGCATCGATCGGTACCATCCTTGAGCTTCTCCGACTTTCGGAAGGGTTAGGGTTAGGGTTAGGGATGAAAGCACATAGGAGAAAGAGATATTCTTGAATAACTTTTTTTGTGAAGGTCGGAGAGACTTGGAAAGTGGTTGCATCTGGACTAATTTGGGTCCTGCGGATCGATTGGTACCATCCCCGAGCTTGTACGACCTTCGGAAGAGGTCGACCGACGAAATTCCCCCAAATCTGAGGAGATATTCTTGAATAACTTTTTTTGTGAAGGTCGGAGAGACTTGCAAGTAGGCTCTACCCCCACTAAATGGGGTAGCGCGCATCGATCGGTACCATCCTTGAGCTTCTCCGACTTTCGGAAGGGTTAGGGTTAGGGTTAGGGATGAAAGCACATAGGAGAAAGAGATATTCTTGAATAACTTTTTTTGTGAAGGTCGGAGAGACTTGCAAGTAGGCTCTACCCCCACTAAATGGGGTAGCGCGCATCGATCGGTACCATCCTTGAGCTTCTCCGACTTTCGGAAGGGTTAGGGTTAGGGTTAGGGATGAAAGCACATAGGAGAAAGAGATATTCTTGAATAACTTTTTTTGTGAAGGTCGGAGAGACTTGGAAAGTGGTTGCATCTGGACTAATTTGGGTCCTGCGGATCGATTGGTACCATCCCCGAGCTTGTACGACCTTCGGAAGAGGTCGACCGACGAAATTCCCCCAAATCTGAGGAGATATTCTTGAATAACTTTTTTTGTGAAGGTCGGAGAGACTTGCAAGTAGGCTCTACCCCCACTAAATGGGGTAGCGCGCATCGATCGGTACCATCCTTGAGCTTCTCCGACTTTCGGAAGGGTTAGGGTTAGGGTTAGGGATGAAAGCACATAGGAGAAAGAGATATTCTTGAATAACTTTTTTTGTGAAGGTCGGAGAGACTTGCAAGTAGGCTCTACCCCCACTAAATGGGGTAGCGCGCATCGATCGGTACCATCCTTGAGCTTCTCCGACTTTCGGAAGGGTTAGGGTTAGGGTTAGGGATGAAAGCACATAGGAGAAAGAGATATTCTTGAATAACTTTTTTTGTGAAGGTCGGAGAGACTTGCAAGTAGGCTCTACCCCCACTAAATGGGGTAGCGCGCATCGATCGGTACCATCCTTGAGCTTCTCCGACTTTCGGAAGGGTTAGGGTTAGGGTTAGGGATGAAAGCACATAGGAGAAAGAGATATTCTTGAATAACTTTTTTTGTGAAGGTCGGAGAGACTTGGAAAGTGGTTGCATCTGGACTAATTTGGGTCCTGCGGATCGATTGGTACCATCCCCGAGCTTGTACGACCTTCGGAAGAGGTCGACCGACGAAATTCCCCCAAATCTGAGGAGATATTCTTGAATAACTTTTTTTGTGAAGGTCGGAGAGACTTGCAAGTAGGCTCTACCCCCACTAAATGGGGTAGCGCGCATCGATCGGTACCATCCTTGAGCTTCTCCGACTTTCGGAAGGGTTAGGGTTAGGGTTAGGGATGAAAGCACATAGGAGAAAGAGATATTCTTGAATAACTTTTTTTGTGAAGGTCGGAGAGACTTGCAAGTAGGCTCTACCCCCACTAAATGGGGTTGCGCGCATCGATCGGTACCATCCTTGAGCTTCTCCGACTTTCGGAAGGGTTAGGGTTAGGGTTAGGGATGAAAGCACATAGGAGAAAGAGATATTCTTGAATAACTTTTTTTGTGAAGGTCGGAGAGACTTGAAAAGTGGTTGCATCTGGACTAATTTGGGTCCTGCGGATCGATTGGTACCATCCCCGAGCTTGTACGACCTTCGGAAGAGGTCGACCGACGAAATTCCCCCAAATCTGAGGAGATATTCTTGAATAACTTTTTTTGTGAAGGTCGGAGAGACTTGCAAGTAGGCTCTACCCCCACTAAATGGGGTAGCGCGCATCGATCGGTACCATCCTTGAGCTTCTCCGACTTTCGGAAGGGTTAGGGTTAGGGTTAGGGATGAAAGCACATAGGAGAAAGAGATATTCTTGAATAACTTTTTTTGTGAAGGTCGGAGAGACTTGCAAGTAGGCTCTACCCCCACTAAATGGGGTAGCGCGCATCGATCGGTACCATCTTTGAGCTTCTCCGACTTTCGGAAGGGTTAGGGTTAGGGTTAGGGATGAAAGCACATAGGAGAAAGAGATATTCTTGAATAACTTTTTTTGTGAAGGTCGGAGAGACTTGGAAAGTGGTTGCATCTGGACTAATTTGGGTCCTGCGGATCGATTGGTACCATCCCCGAGCTTGTACGACCTTCGGAAGAGGTCGACCGACGAAATTCCCCCAAATCTGAGGAGATATTCTTGAATAACTTTTTTTGTGAAGGTCGGAGAGACTTGCAAGTAGGCTCTACCCCCACTAAATGGGGTAACGCGCATCGATCGGCACCATCCTTGAGCTTCTCCGACTTTCGGAAGGGTTAGGGTTAGGGTTAGGGATGAAAGCACATAGGAGAAAGAGATATTCTTGAATAACTTTTTTTGTGAAGGTCGGAGAGACTTGCAAGTAGGCTCTACCCCCACTAAATGGGGTTGCGCGCATCGATCGGTACCATCCTTGAGCTTCTCCGACTTTCGGAAGGGTTAGGGTTAGGGTTAGGGATGAAAGCACATAGGAGAAAGAGATATTCTTGAATAACTTTTTTTGTGAAGGTCGGAGAGACATGGAAAGTGGTTGCATCTGGACTAATTTGGGTCCTGCAGATCGATTGGTACCATCCCCGAGCTTGTACGACCTTCGGAAGAGGTCGACCGACGAAATTCCCCCAAATCTGAGGAGATATTCTTGAATAACTTTTTTTGTGAAGGTCGGAGAGACTTGCAAGTAGGCTCTACCCCCACTAAATGGGGTAGCGCGCATCGATCGGTACCATCTTTGAGCTTCTCCGACTTTCGGAAGGGTTAGGGTTAGGGTTAGGGATGAAAGCACATAGGAGAAAGAGATATTCTTGAATAACTTTTTTTGTGAAGGTCGGAGAGACTTGGAAAGTGGTTGCATCTGGACTAATTTGGGTCCTGCGGATCGATTGGTACCATCCCCGAGCTTGTACGACCTTCGGAAGAGGTCGACCGACGAAATTCCCCCAAATCTGAGGAGATATTCTTGAATAACTTTTTTTGTGAAGGTCGGAGAGACTTGCAAGTAGGCTCTACCCCCACTAAATGGGGTAGCGCGCATCGATCGGTACCATCCTTGAGCTTCTCCGACTTTCGGAAGGGTTAGGGTTAGGGTTAGGGATGAAAGCACATAGGAGAAAGAGATATTCTTGAATAACTTTTTTTGTGAAGGTCGGAGAGACTTGCAAGTAGGCTCTACCCCCACTAAATGGGGTTGCGCGCATCGATCGGTACCATCCTTGAGCTTCTCCGACTTTCGGAAGGGTTAGGGTTAGGGTTAGGGATGAAAGCACATAGGAGAAAGAGATATTCTTGAATAACTTTTTTTGTGAAGGTCGGAGAGACTTGGAAAGTGGTTGCATCTGGACTAATTTGGGTCCTGCGGATCGATTGGTACCATCCCCGAGCTTGTACGACCTTCGGAAGAGGTCGACCGACGAAATTCCCCCAAATCTGAGGAGATATTCTTGAATAACTTTTTTTGTCAAGGTCGGAGAGACTTGCAAGTAGGCTCTACCCCCACTAAATGGGGTTGCGCGCATCGATCGGTACCATCCTTGAGCTTCTCCGACTTTCGGAAGGGTTAGGGTTAGGGTTAGGGATGAAAGCACATAGGAGAAAGAGATATTCTTGAATAACTTTTTTTGTGAAGGTCGGAGAGACTTGGAAAGTGGTTGCATCTGGACTAATTTGGGTCCTGCGGATCGATTGGTACCATCCCCGAGCTTGTACGACCTTTGGAAGAGGTCGACCGACGAAATTCCCCCAAATCTGAGGAGATATTCTTGAATAACTTTTTTTGTGAAGGTCGGAGAGACTTGCAAGTAGGCTCTACCCCCACTAAATGGGGTAGCGCGCATCGATCGGTACCATCCTTGAGCTTCTCCGACTTTCGGAAGGGTTAGGGTTAGGGTTAGGGATGAAAGCACATAGGAGAAAGAGATATTCTTGAATAACTTTTTTTGTGAAGGTCGGAGAGACTTGCAAGTAGGCTCTACCCCCACTAAATGGGGTAGCGCGCATCGATCGGTACCATCCTTGAGCTTCTCCGACTTTCGGAAGGGTTAGGGTTAGGGTTAGGGATGAAAGCACATAGGAGAAAGAGATATTCTTGAATAACTTTTTTTGTGAAGGTCGGAGAGACTTGGAAAGTGGTTGCATCTGGACTAATTTGGGTCCTGCGGATCGATTGGTACCATCCCCGAGCTTGTACGACCTTCGGAAGAGGTCGACCGACGAAATTCCCCCAAATCTGAGGAGATATTCTTGAATAACTTTTTTTGTGAAGGTCGGAGAGACTTGCAAGTAGGCTCTACCCCCACTAAATGGGGTAGCGCGCATCGATCGGTACCATCCTTGAGCTTCTCCGACTTTCGGAAGGGTTAGGGTTAGGGTTAGGGATGAAAGCACATAGGAGAAAGAGATATTCTTGAATAACTTTTTTTGTGAAGGTCGGAGAGACTTGCAAGTAGGCTCTACCCCCACTAAATGGGGTAGCGCGCATCGATCGGTACCATCCTTGAGCTTCTCCGACTTTCGGAAGGGTTAGGGTTAGGGTTAGGGATGAAAGCACATAGGAGAAAGAGATATTCTTGAATAACTTTTTTTGTGAAGGTCGGAGAGACTTGCAAGTAGGCTCTACCCCCACTAAATGGGGTAGCGCGCATCGATCGGTACCATCCTTGAGCTTCTCCGACTTTCGGAAGGGTTAGGGTTAGGGTTAGGGATGAAAGCACATAGGAGAAAGAGATATTCTTGAATAACTTTTTTTGTGAAGGTCGGAGAGACTTGGAAAGTGGTTGCATCTGGACTAATTTGGGTCCTGCGGATCGATTGGTACCATCCCCGAGCTTGTACGACCTTCGGAAGAGGTCGACCGACGAAATTCCCCCAAATCTGAGGAGATATTCTTGAATAACTTTTTTTGTGAAGGTCGGAGAGACTTGCAAGTAGGCTCTACCCCCACTAAATGGGGTAGCGCGCATCGATCGGTACCATCCTTGAGCTTCTCCGACTTTCGGAAGGGTTAGGGTTAGGGTTAGGGATGAAAGCACATAGGAGAAAGAGATATTCTTGAATAACTTTTTTTGTGAAGGTCGGAGAGACTTGCAAGTAGGCTCTACCCCCACTAAATGGGGTTGCGCGCATCGATCGGTACCATCCTTGAGCTTCTCCGACTTTCGGAAGGGTTAGGGTTAGGGTTAGGGATGAAAGCACATAGGAGAAAGAGATATTCTTGAATAACTTTTTTTGTGAAGGTCGGAGAGACTTGGAAAGTGGTTGCATCTGGACTAATTTGGGTCCTGCGGATCGATTGGTACCATCCCCGAGCTTGTACGACCTTCGGAAGAGGTCGACCGACGAAATTCCCCCAAATCTGAGGAGATATTCTTGAATAACTTTTTTTGTGAAGGTCGGAGAGACTTGCAAGTAGGCTCTACCCCCACTAAATGGGGTAGCGCGCATCGATCGGTACCAATCTTTGAGCTTCTCCGACTTTCGGAAGGGTTAGGGTTAGGGTTAGGGATGAAAGCACATAGGAGAAAGAGATATTCTTGAATAACTTTTTTTGTGAAGGTCGGAGAGACTTGCAAGTACGCTCTACCCCCACTAAATGGGGTAGCGCGCATCGATCGGTACCATCCTTGAGCTTCTCCGACTTTCGGAAGGGTTAGGGTTAGGGTTAGGGATGAAAGCACATAGGAGAAAGAGATATTCTTGAATAACTTTTTTTGTGAAGGTCGGAGAGACTTGGAAAGTGGTTGCATCTGGACTAATTTGGGTCCTGCGGATCGATTGGTACCATCCCCGAGCTTGTACGACCTTCGGAAGAGGTCGACCGACGAAATTCCCCCAAATCTGAGGAGATATTCTTGAATAACTTTTTTTGTGAAGGTCGGAGAGACTTGCAAGTAGGCTCTACCCCCACTAAATGGGGTAGCGCGCATCGATCGGTACCATCCTTGAGCTTCTCCGACTTTCGGAAGGGTTAGGGTTAGGGTTAGGGATGAAAGCACATAGGAGAAAGAGATATTCTTGAATAACTTTTTTTGTGAAGGTCGGAGAGACTTGCAAGTAGGCTCTACCCCCACTAAATGGGGTAGCGCGCATCGATCGGTACTATCCTTGAGCTTCTCCGACTTTCGGAAGGGTTAGGGTTAGGGTTAGGGATGAAAGCACATAGGAGAAAGAGATATTCTTGAATAACTTTTTTTGTGAAGGTCGGAGAGACTTGGAAAGTGGTTGCATCTGGACTAATTTGGGTCCTGCGGATCGATTGGTACCATCCCCGAGCTTGTACGACCTTCGGAAGAGGTCGACCGACGAAATTCCCCCAAATCTGAGGAGATATTCTTGAATAACTTTTTTTGTGAAGGTCGGAGAGACTTGCAAGTAGGCTCTACCCCCACTAAATGGGGTAGCGCGCATCGATCGGTACCATCCTTGAGCTTCTCAGACTTTCGGAAGGGTTAGGGTTAGGGTTAGGGATGAAAGCACATAGGAGAAAGAGATATTCTTGAATAACTTTTTTTGTGAAGGTCGGAGAGACTTGGAAAGTGGTTGCATCTGGACTAATTTGGGTCCTGCGGATCGATTGGTACCATCCCCGAGCTTGTACGACCTTCGGAAGAGGTCGACCGACGAAATTCCCCCAAATCTGAGGAGATATTCTTGAATAACTGTTTTTGTGAAGGACGGAGAGACTTGCAAGTAGGCTCTACCCCCACTAAATGGGGTAGCGCGCATCGATCGGTACCATCCTTGAGCTTCTCCGACTTTCGGAAGGGTTAGGGTTAGGGTTAGGGATGAAAGCACATAGGAGAAAGAGATATTCTTGAATAACTTTTTTTGTGAAGGTCGGAGAGACTTGCAAGTAGGCTCTACCCCCACTAAATGGGGTTGCGCGCATCGATCGGTACCATCCTTGAGCTTCTCCGACTTTCGGAAGGGTTAGGGTTAGGGTTAGGGATGAAAGCACATAGGAGAAAGAGATATTCTTGAATAACTTTTTTTGTGAAGGTCGGAGAGACTTGGAAAGTGGTTGCATCTGGACTAATTTGGGTCCTGCGGATCGATTGGTACCATCCCCGAGCTTGTACGACCTTCGGAAGAGGTCGACCGACGAAATTCCCCCAAATCTGAGGAGATATTCTTGAATAACTTTTTTTGTGAAGGTCGGAGAGACTTGCAAGTAGGCTCTACCCCCACTAAATGGGGTAGCGCGCATCGATCGGTACCATCCTTGAGCTTCTCCGACTTTCGGAAGGGTTAGGGTTAGGGTTAGGGATGAAAGCACATAGGAGAAAGAGATATTCTTGAATAACTTTTTTTGTGAAGGTCGGAGAGACTTGGAAAGTGGTTGCATCTGGACTAATTTGGGTCCTGCGGATCGATTGGTACCATCCCCGAGCTTGTACGACCTTCGGAAGAGGTCGACCGACGAAATTCCCCCAAATCTGAGGAGATATTCTTGAATAACTTTTTTTGTGAAGGTCGGAGAGACTTGCAAGTAGGCTCTACCCCCACTAAATGGGGTAGCGCGCATCGATCGGTACCATCTTTGAGCTTCTCCGACTTTCGGAAGGGTTAGGGTTAGGGTTAGGGATGAAAGCACATAGGAGAAAGAGATATTCTTGAATAACTTTTTTTGTGAAGGTCGGAGAGACTTGCAAGTAGGCTCTACCCCCACTAAATGGGGTTGCGCGCCGCATCGATCGGTACCATCCTTGAGCTTCTCCGACTTTCGGAAGGGTTAGGGTTAGGGTTAGGGATGAAAGCTCATAGGAGAAAGAGATATTCTTGAATAACTTTTTTTGTGAAGGTCGGAGAGACTTGGAAAGTGGTTGCATCTGGACTAATTTGGGTCCTGCGGATCGATTGGTACCATCCCCGAGCTTGTACGACCTTCGGAAGAGGTCGACCGACGAAATTCCCCCAAATCTGAGGAGATATTCTTGAATAACTTTTTTTGTGAAGGTCGGAGAGACTTGCAAGTAGGCTCTACCCCCACTAAATGGGGTAGCGCGCATCGATCGGTACCATCCTTGAGCTTCTCCGACTTTCGGAAGGGTTAGGGTTAGGGTTAGGGATGAAAGCACATAGGAGAAAGAGATATTCTTGAATAACTTTTTTTGTGAAGGTCGGAGAGACTTGGAAAGTGGTTGCATCTGGACTAATTTGGGTCCTGCGGATCGATTGGTACCATCCCCGAGCTTGTACAACCTTCGGAAGAGGTCGACCGACGAAATTCCCCCAAATCTGAGGAGATATTCTTGAATAACTTTTTTTGTGAAGGTCGGAGAGACTTGCAAGTAGGCTCTACCCCCACTAAATGGGGTAGCGCGCATCGATCGGTACCATCCTTGAGCTTCTCCGACTTTCGGAAGGGTTAGGGTTAGGGTTAGGGATGAAAGCACATAGGAGAAAGAGATATTCTTGAATAACTTTTTTTGTGAAGTCGGAGAGACTTGGAAAGTGGTTGCATCTGGACTAATTTGGGTCCTGCGGAATCGATTGGTACCATCCCGAGCTTGTACGACCTTCGGGAAGAGGTCGACGACGAAATTCCCAAATCTGAGGAGATATTCTTGAATAACTTTTTTTGTGAAGGTCGGAGAGACTTGCAAGTAGGCTCTTCCCCCACTAAATGGGGTAGCGCGCATCGATCGGTACCATCCTTGAGCTTCTCCGACCTTCGGAAGGGTTAGGGTTAGGGTTAGGGGATGAAAGCACATAGGAGAAAGAGATATTCTTGAATAACTTTTTTTGTGAAGGTCGGAGAGACTTGCAAGTAGGCTCTACCCCCACTAAATGGGGTAGCGCGCATCGATCGGTACTATCCTTGAGCTTCTCCGACTTTCGGAAGGGTTAGGGTTAGGGTTAGGGATGAAAGCACATAGGAGAAAGAGATATTCTTGAATAACTTTTTTTGTGAATGTCGGAGAGACTTGGAAAGTGGTTGCATCTGGACTAATTTGGGTCCTGCGGATCGATTGGTACCATCCCCGAGCTTGTACGACCTTCGGAAGAGGTCGACCGACGAAATTCCCCAAATCTGAGGAGATATTCTTGAATAACTTTTTTTGTGAAGGTCGGAGAGACTTGCAAGTAGGCTCTACCCCCACTAAATGGGGTAGCGCGCATCGATCGGTACCATCCTTGAGCTTCTCAGACTTTCGGAAGGGTTAGGGTTAGGGTTAGGGATGAAAGCACATAGGAGAAAGAGATATTCTTGAATAACTTTTTTTGTGAAGGTCGGAGAGACTTGGAAAGTGGTTGCATCTGGACTAATTTGGGTCCTGCGGATCGATTGGTACCATCCCCGAGCTTGTACGACCTTCGGAAGAGGTCGACCGACGAAATTCCCCCAAATCTGAGGAGATATTCTTGAATAACTGTTTTTGTGAAGGACGGAGAGACTTGCAAGTAGGCTCTACCCCCACTAAATGGGGTAGCGCGCATCGATCGGTACCATCCTTGAGCTTCTCCGACTTTCGGAAGGGTTAGGGTTAGGGTTAGGGATGAAAGCACATAGGAGAAAGAGATATTCTTGAATAACTTTTTTTGTGAAGGTCGGAGAGACTTGCAAGTAGGCTCTACCCCCACTAAATGGGGTTGCGCGCATCGATCGGTACCATCCTTGAGCTTCTCCGACTTTCGGAAGGGTTAGGGTTAGGGTTAGGGATGAAAGCACATAGGAGAAAGAGATATTCTTGAATAACTTTTTTTGTGAAGGTCGGAGAGACTTGGAAAGTGGTTGCATCTGGACTAATTTGGGTCCTGCGGATCGATTGGTACCATCCCCGAGCTTGTACGACCTTCGGAAGAGGTCGACCGACGAAATTCCCCCAAATCTGAGGAGATATTCTTGAATAACTTTTTTTGTGAAGGTCGGAGAGACTTGCAAGTAGGCTCTACCCCCACTAAATGGGGTAACGCGCATCGATCGGTACCATCCTTGAGCTTCTCCGACTTTCGGAAGGGTTAGGGTTAGGGTTAGGGATGAAAGCACATAGGAGAAAGAGATATTCTTGAATAACTTTTTTTGTGAAGGTCGGAGAGACTTGGAAAGTGGTTGCATCTGGACTAATTTGGGTCCTGCGGATCGATTGGTACCATCCCCGAGCTTGTACGACCTTCGGAAGAGGTCGACCGACGAAATTCCCCCAAATCTGAGGAGATATTCTTGAATAACTTTTTTTGTGAAGGTCGGAGAGACTTGCAAGTAGGCTCTACCCCCACTAAATGGGGTAGCGCGCATCGATCGGTACCATCTTTGAGCTTCTCCGACTTTCGGAAGGGTTAGGGTTAGGGTTAGGGATGAAAGCACATAGGAGAAAGAGATATTCTTGAATAACTTTTTTTGTGAAGGTCGGAGAGACTTGCAAGTAGGCTCTACCCCCACTAAATGGGGTTGCGCGCATCGATCGGTACCATCCTTGAGCTTCTCCGACTTTCGGAAGGGTTAGGGTTAGGGTTAGGGATGAAAGCACATAGGAGAAAGAGATATTCTTGAATAACTTTTTTTGTGAAGGTCGGAGAGACTTGGAAAGTGGTTGCATCTGGACTAATTTGGGTCCTGCGGATCGATTGGTACCATCCCCGAGCTTGTACGACCTTCGGAAGAGGTCGACCGACGAAATTCCCCCAAATCTGAGGAGATATTCTTGAATAACTTTTTTTGTGAAGGTCGGAGAGACTTGCAAGTAGGCTCTACCCCCACTAAATGGGGTAGCGCGCATCGATCGGTACCATCCTTGAGCTTCTCCGACTTTCGGAAGGGTTAGGGTTAGGGTTAGGGATGAAAGCACATAGGAGAAAGAGATATTCTTGAATAACTTTTTTTGTGAAGGTCGGAGAGACTTGCAAGTAGGCTCTACCCCCACTAAATGGGGTAGCGCGCATCGATCGGTACTATCCTTGAGCTTCTCCGACTTTCGGAAGGGTTAGGGTTAGGGTTAGGGATGAAAGCACATAGGAGAAAGAGATATTCTTGAATAACTTTTTTTGTGAAGGTCGGAGAGACTTGGAAAGTGGTTGCATCTGGACTAATTTGGGTCCTGCGGATCGATTGGTACCATCCCCGAGCTTGTACGACCTTCGGAAGAGGTCGACCGACGAAATTCCCCCAAATCTGAGGAGATATTCTTGAATAACTTTTTTTGTGAAGGTCGGAGAGACTTGCAAGTAGGCTCTACCCCCACTAAATGGGGTAGCGCGCATCGATCGGTACCATCCTTGAGCTTCTCAGACTTTCGGAAGGGTTAGGGTTAGGGTTAGGGATGAAAGCACATAGGAGAAAGAGATATTCTTGAATAACTTTTTTTGTGAAGGTCGGAGAGACTTGGAAAGTGGTTGCATCTGGACTAATTTGGGTCCTGCGGATCGATTGGTACCATCCCCGAGCTTGTACGACCTTCGGAAGAGGTCGACCGACGAAATTCCCCCAAATCTGAGGAGATATTCTTGAATAACTGTTTTTGTGAAGGACGGAGAGACTTGCAAGTAGGCTCTACCCCCACTAAATGGGGTAGCGCGCATCGATCGGTACCATCCTTGAGCTTCTCCGACTTTCGGAAGGGTTAGGGTTAGGGTTAGGGATGAAAGCACATAGGAGAAAGAGATATTCTTGAATAACTTTTTTTGTGAAGGTCGGAGAGACTTGCAAGTAGGCTCTACCCCCACTAAATGGGGTTGCGCGCATCGATCGGTACCATCCTTGAGCTTCTCCGACTTTCGGAAGGGTTAGGGTTAGGGTTAGGGATGAAAGCACATAGGAGAAAGAGATATTCTTGAATAACTTTTTTTGTGAAGGTCGGAGAGACTTGGAAAGTGGTTGCATCTGGACTAATTTGGGTCCTGCAGATCGATTGGTACCATCCCCGAGCTTGTACGACCTTCGGAAGAGGTCGACCGACGAAATTCCCCCAAATCTGAGGAGATATTCTTGAATAACTTTTTTTGTGAAGGTCGGAGAGACTTGCAAGTAGGCTCTACCCCCACTAAATGGGGTAGCGCGCATCGATCGGTACCATCCTTGAGCTTCTCCGACTTTCGGAAGGGTTAGGGTTAGGGTTAGGGATGAAAGCACATAGGAGAAAGAGATATTCTTGAATAACTTTTTTTGTGAAGGTCGGAGAGACTTGGAAAGTGGTTGCATCTGGACTAATTTGGGTCCTGCGGATCGATTGGTACCATCCCCGAGCTTGTACGACCTTTGGAAGAGGTCGACCGACGAAATTCCCCCAAATCTGAGGAGATATTCTTGAATAACTTTTTTTGTGAAGGTCGGAGAGACTTGCAAGTAGGCTCTACCCCCACTAAATGGGGTAGCGCGCATCGATCGGTACCATCCTTGAGCTTCTCCGACTTTCGGAAGGGTTAGGGTTAGGGTTAGGGATGAAAGCACATAGGAGAAAGAGATATTCTTGAATAACTTTTTTTGTGAAGGTCGGAGAGACTTGCAAGTAGGCTCTACCCCCACTAAATGGGGTTGCGCGCATCGATCGGTACCATCCTTGAGCTTCTCCGACTTTCGGAAGGGTTAGGGTTAGGGTTAGGGATGAAAGCACATAGGAGAAAGAGATATTCTTGAATAACTTTTTTTGTGAAGGTCGGAGAGACTTGGAAAGTGGTTGCATCTGGACTAATTTGGGTCCTGCGGATCGATTGGTACCATCCCCGAGCTTGTACGACCTTCGGAAGAGGTCGACCGACGAAATTCCCCCAAATCTGAGGAGATATTCTTGAATAACTTTTTTTGTGAAGGTCGGAGAGACTTGCAAGTAGGCTCTACCCCCACTAAATGGGGTAGCGCGCATCGATCAGTACCATCCTTGAGCTTCTCCGACTTTCGGAAGGGTTAGGGTTAGGGTTAGGGATGAAAGCACATAGGAGAAAGAGATATTCTTGAATAACTTTTTTTGTGAAGGTCGGAGAGACTTGCAAGTAGGCTCTACCCCCACTAAATGGGGTAGCGCGCATCGATCGGTACCATCCTTGAGCTTCTCCGACTTTCGGAAGGGTTAGGGTTAGGGTTAGGGATGAAAGCACATAGGAGAAAGAGATATTCTTGAATAACTTTTTTTGTGAAGGTCGGAGAGACTTGGAAAGTGGTTGCATCTGGACTAATTTGGGTCCTGCGGATCGATTGGTACCATCCCCGAGCTTGTACGACCTTCGGAAGAGGTCGACCGACGAAATTCCCCCAAATCTGAGGAGATATTCTTGAATAACTTTTTTTGTGAAGGTCGGAGAGACTTGCAAGTAGGCTCTACCCCCACTAAATGGGGTAGCGCGCATCGATCGGTACCATCCTTGAGCTTCTCCGACTTTCGGAAGGGTTAGGGTTAGGGTTAGGGATGAAAGCACATAGGAGAAAGAGATATTCTTGAATAACTTTTTTTGTGAAGGTCGGAGAGACTTGCAAGTAGGCTCTACCCCCACTAAATGGGGTTGCGCGCATCGATCGGTACCATCCTTTAGCTTCTCCGACTTTCGGAAGGGTTAGGGTTAGGGTTAGGGATGAAAGCACATAGGAGAAAGAGATATTCTTGAATAACTTTTTTTGTGAAGGTCGGAGAGACTTGGAAAGTGGTTGCATCTGGACTAATTTGGGTCCTGCGGATCGATTGGTACCATCCCCGAGCTTGTACGACCTTCGGAAGAGGTCGACCGACGAAATTCCCCCAAATCTGAGGAGATATTCTTGAATAACTTTTTTTGTGAAGGTCGGAGAGACTTGCAAGTAGGCTCTACCCCCACTAAATGGGGTAGCGCGCATCGATCGGTACCATCCTTGAGCTTCTCCGACTTTCGGAAGGGTTAGGGTTAGGGTTAGGGATGAAAGCACATAGGAGAAAGAGATATTCTTGAATAACTTTTTTTGTGAAGGTCGGAGAGACTTGCAAGTAGGCTCTACCCCCACTAAATGGGGTAGCGCGCATCGATCGGTACCATCCTTGAGCTTCTCCGACTTTCGGAAGGGTTAGGGTTAGGGTTAGGGATGAAAGCACATAGGAGAAAGAGATATTCTTGAATAACTTTTTTTGTGAAGGTCGGAGAGACTTGGAAAGTGGTTGCATCTGGACTAATTTGGGTCCTGCGGATCGATTGGTACCATCCCCGAGCTTGTACGACCTTCGGAAGAGGTCGACCGACGAAATTCCCCCAAATCTGAGGAGATATTCTTGAATAACTTTTTTTGTGAAGGTCGGAGAGACTTGCAAGTAGGCTCTACCCCCACTAAATGGGGTAGCGCGCATCGATCGGCACCATCCTTGAGCTTCTCCGACTTTCGGAAGGGTTAGGGTTAGGGTTAGGGATGAAAGCACATAGGAGAAAGAGATATTCTTGAATAACTTTTTTTGTGAAGGTCGGAGAGACTTGCAAGTAGGCTCTACCCCCACTAAATGGGGTTGCGCGCATCGATCGGTACCATCCTTGAGCTTCTCCGACTTTCGGAAGGGTTAGGGTTAGGGTTAGGGATGAAAGCACATAGGAGAAAGAGATATTCTTGAATAACTTTTTTTGTGAAGGTCGGAGAGACTTGGAAAGTGGTTGCATCTGGACTAATTTGGGTCCTGCGGATCGATTGGTACCATCCCCGAGCTTGTACGACCTTCGGAAGAGGTCGACCGACGAAATTCCCCCAAATCTGAGGAGATATTCTTGAATAACTTTTTTTGTGAAGGTCGGAGAGACTTGCAAGTAGGCTCTACCCCCACTAAATGGGGTAGCGCGCATCGATCGGTACCATCCTTGAGCTTCTCCGACTTTCGGAAGGGTTAGGGTTAGGGTTAGGGATGAAAGCACATAGGAGAAAGAGATATTCTTGAATAACTTTTTTTGTGAAGGTCGGAGAGACTTGCAAGTAGGCTCTACCCCCACTAAATGGGGTTGCGCGCATCGATCGGTACCATCCTTGAGCTTCTCCGACTTTCGGAAGGGTTAGGGTTAGGGTTAGGGATGAAAGCACATAGGAGAAAGAGATATTCTTGAATAACTTTTTTTGTGAAGGTCGGAGAGACTTGGAAAGTGGTTGCATCTGGACTAATTTGGGTCCTGCGGATCGATTGGTACCATCCCCGAGCTTGTACGACCTTCGGAAGAGGTCGACCGACGAAATTCCCCCAAATCTGAGGAGATATTCTTGAATAACTTTTTTTGTCAAGGTCGGAGAGACTTGCAAGTAGGCTCTACCCCCACTAAATGGGGTTGCGCGCATCGATCGGTACCATCCTTGAGCTTCTCCGACTTTCGGAAGGGTTAGGGTTAGGGTTAGGGATGAAAGCACATAGGAGAAAGAGATATTCTTGAATAACTTTTTTTGTGAAGGTCGGAGAGACTTGGAAAGTGGTTGCATCTGGACTAATTTGGGTCCTGCGGATCGATTGGTACCATCCCCGAGCTTGTACGACCTTCGGAAGAGGTCGACCGACGAAATTCCCCCAAATCTGAGGAGATATTCTTGAATAACTTTTTTTGTGAAGGTCGGAGAGACTTGCAAGTAGGCTCTACCCCCACTAAATGGGGTAGCGCGCATCGATCGGTACCATCCTTGAGCTTCTCCGACTTTCGGAAGGGTTAGGGTTAGGGTTAGGGATGAAAGCACATAGGAGAAAGAGATATTCTTGAATAACTTTTTTTGTGAAGGTCGGAGAGACTTGCAAGTAGGCTCTACCCCCACTAAATGGGGTAGCGCGCATCGATCGGTACCATCCTTGAGCTTCTCCGACTTTCGGAAGGGTTAGGGTTAGGGTTAGGGATGAAAGCACATAGGAGAAAGAGATATTCTTGAATAACTTTTTTTGTGAAGGTCGGAGAGACTTGGAAAGTGGTTGCATCTGGACTAATTTGGGTCCTGCGGATCGATTGGTACCATCCCCGAGCTTGTACGACCTTCGGAAGAGGTCGACCGACGAAATTCCCCCAAATCTGAGGAGATATTCTTGAATAACTTTTTTTGTGAAGGTCGGAGAGACTTGCAAGTAGGCTCTACCCCCACTAAATGGGGTAGCGCGCATCGATCGGTACCATCCTTGAGCTTCTCCGACTTTCGGAAGGGTTAGGGTTAGGGTTAGGGATGAAAGCACATAGGAGAAAGAGATATTCTTGAATAACTTTTTTTGTGAAGGTCGGAGAGACTTGCAAGTAGGCTCTACCCCCACTAAATGGGGTAGCGCGCATCGATCGGTACCATCCTTGAGCTTCTCCGACTTTCGGAAGGGTTAGGGTTAGGGTTAGGGATGAAAGCACATAGGAGAAAGAGATATTCTTGAATAACTTTTTTTGTGAAGGTCGGAGAGACTTGCAAGTAGGCTCTACCCCCACTAAATGGGGTAGCGCGCATCGATCGGTACCATCCTTGAGCTTCTCCGACTTTCGGAAGGGTTAGGGTTAGGGTTAGGGATGAAAGCACATAGGAGAAAGAGATATTCTTGAATAACTTTTTTTGTGAAGGTCGGAGAGACTTGGAAAGTGGTTGCATCTGGACTAATTTGGGTCCTGCGGATCGATTGGTACCATCCCCGAGCTTGTACGACCTTCGGAAGAGGTCGACCGACGAAATTCCCCCAAATCTGAGGAGATATTCTTGAATAACTTTTTTTGTGAAGGTCGGAGAGACTTGCAAGTAGGCTCTACCCCCACTAAATGGGGTAGCGCGCATCGATCGGTACCATCCTTGAGCTTCTCCGACTTTCGGAAGGGTTAGGGTTAGGGTTAGGGATGAAAGCACATAGGAGAAAGAGATATTCTTGAATAACTTTTTTTGTGAAGGTCGGAGAGACTTGCAAGTAGGCTCTACCCCCACTAAATGGGGTTGCGCGCATCGATCGGTACCATCCTTGAGCTTCTCCGACTTTCGGAAGGGTTAGGGTTAGGGTTAGGGATGAAAGCACATAGGAGAAAGAGATATTCTTGAATAACTTTTTTTGTGAAGGTCGGAGAGACTTGGAAAGTGGTTGCATCTGGACTAATTTGGGTCCTGCGGATCGATTGGTACCATCCCCGAGCTTGTACGACCTTCGGAAGAGGTCGACCGACGAAATTCCCCCAAATCTGAGGAGATATTCTTGAATAACTTTTTTTGTGAAGGTCGGAGAGACTTGCAAGTAGGCTCTACCCCCACTAAATGGGGTAGCGCGCATCGATCGGTACCAATCTTTGAGCTTCTCCGACTTTCGGAAGGGTTAGGGTTAGGGTTAGGGATGAAAGCACATAGGAGAAAGAGATATTCTTGAATAACTTTTTTTGTGAAGGTCGGAGAGACTTGCAAGTACGCTCTACCCCCACTAAATGGGGTAGCGCGCATCGATCGGTACCATCCTTGAGCTTCTCCGACTTTCGGAAGGGTTAGGGTTAGGGTTAGGGATGAAAGCACATAGGAGAAAGAGATATTCTTGAATAACTTTTTTTGTGAAGGTCGGAGAGACTTGGAAAGTGGTTGCATCTGGACTAATTTGGGTCCTGCGGATCGATTGGTACCATCCCCGAGCTTGTACGACCTTCGGAAGAGGTCGACCGACGAAATTCCCCCAAATCTGAGGAGATATTCTTGAATAACTTTTTTTGTGAAGGTCGGAGAGACTTGCAAGTAGGCTCTACCCCCACTAAATGGGGTAGCGCGCATCGATCGGTACCATCCTTGAGCTTCTCCGACTTTCGGAAGGGTTAGGGTTAGGGTTAGGGATGAAAGCACATAGGAGAAAGAGATATTCTTGAATAACTTTTTTTGTGAAGGTCGGAGAGACTTGCAAGTAGGCTCTACCCCCACTAAATGGGGTAGCGCGCATCGATCGGTACCATCCTTGAGCTTCTCCGACTTTCGGAAGGGTTAGGGTTAGGGTTAGGGATGAAAGCACATAGGAGAAAGAGATATTCTTGAATAACTTTTTTTGTGAAGGTCGGAGAGACTTGGAAAGTGGTTGCATCTGGACTAATTTGGGTCCTGCGGATCGATTGGTACCATCCCCGAGCTTGTACGACCTTCGGAAGAGGTCGACCGACGAAATTCCCCCAAATCTGAGGAGATATTCTTGAATAACTTTTTTTGTGAAGGTCGGAGAGACTTGCAAGTAGGCTCTACCCCCACTAAATGGGGTAGCGCGCATCGATCGGTACCATCCTTGAGCTTCTCAGACTTTCGGAAGGGTTAGGGTTAGGGTTAGGGATGAAAGCACATAGGAGAAAGAGATATTCTTGAATAACTTTTTTTGTGAAGGTCGGAGAGACTTGGAAAGTGGTTGCATCTGGACTAATTTGGGTCCTGCGGATCGATTGGTACCATCCCCGAGCTTGTACGACCTTCGGAAGAGGTCGACCGACGAAATTCCCCCAAATCTGAGGAGATATTCTTGAATAACTGTTTTTGTGAAGGACGGAGAGACTTGCAAGTAGGCTCTACCCCCACTAAATGGGGTAGCGCGCATCGATCGGTACCATCCTTGAGCTTCTCCGACTTTCGGAAGGGTTAGGGTTAGGGTTAGGGATGAAAGCACATAGGAGAAAGAGATATTCTTGAATAACTTTTTTTGTGAAGGTCGGAGAGACTTGCAAGTAGGCTCTACCCCCACTAAATGGGGTTGCGCGCATCGATCGGTACCATCCTTGAGCTTCTCCGACTTTCGGAAGGGTTAGGGTTAGGGTTAGGGATGAAAGCACATAGGAGAAAGAGATATTCTTGAATAACTTTTTTTGTGAAGGTCGGAGAGACTTGGAAAGTGGTTGCATCTGGACTAATTTGGGTCCTGCGGATCGATTGGTACCATCCCCGAGCTTGTACGACCTTCGGAAGAGGTCGACCGACGAAATTCCCCCAAATCTGAGGAGATATTCTTGAATAACTTTTTTTGTGAAGGTCGGAGAGACTTGCAAGTAGGCTCTACCCCCACTAAATGGGGTAGCGCGCATCGATCGGTACCATCCTTGAGCTTCTCCGACTTTCGGAAGGGTTAGGGTTAGGGTTAGGGATGAAAGCACATAGGAGAAAGAGATATTCTTGAATAACTTTTTTTGTGAAGGTCGGAGAGACTTGGAAAGTGGTTGCATCTGGACTAATTTGGGTCCTGCGGATCGATTGGTACCATCCCCGAGCTTGTACGACCTTCGGAAGAGGTCGACCGACGAAATTCCCCCAAATCTGAGGAGATATTCTTGAATAACTTTTTTTGTGAAGGTCGGAGAGACTTGCAAGTAGGCTCTACCCCCACTAAATGGGGTAGCGCGCATCGATCGGTACCATCTTTGAGCTTCTCCGACTTTCGGAAGGGTTAGGGTTAGGGTTAGGGATGAAAGCACATAGGAGAAAGAGATATTCTTGAATAACTTTTTTTGTGAAGGTCGGAGAGACTTGCAAGTAGGCTCTACCCCCACTAAATGGGGTTGCGCGCATCGATCGGTACCATCCTTGAGCTTCTCCGACTTTCGGAAGGGTTAGGGTTAGGGTTAGGGATGAAAGCACATAGGAGAAAGAGATATTCTTGAATAACTTTTTTTGTGAAGGTCGGAGAGACTTGGAAAGTGGTTGCATCTGGACTAATTTGGGTCCTGCGGATCGATTGGTACCATCCCCGAGCTTGTACGACCTTCGGAAGAGGTCGACCGACGAAATTCCCCCAAATCTGAGGAGATATTCTTGAATAACTTTTTTTGTGAAGGTCGGAGAGACTTGCAAGTAGGCTCTACCCCCACTAAATGGGGTAGCGCGCATCGATCGGTACCATCCTTGAGCTTCTCAGACTTTCGGAAGGGTTAGGGTTAGGGTTAGGGATGAAAGCACATAGGAGAAAGAGATATTCTTGAATAACTTTTTTTGTGAAGGTCGGAGAGACTTGGAAAGTGGTTGCATCTGGACTAATTTGGGTCCTGCGGATCGATTGGTACCATCCCCGAGCTTGTACAACCTTCGGAAGAGGTCGACCGACGAAATTCCCCCAAATCTGAGGAGATATTCTTGAATAACTTTTTTTGTGAAGGTCGGAGAGACTTGCAAGTAGGCTCTACCCCCACTAAATGGGGTAGCGCGCATCGATCGGTACCATCCTTGAGCTTCTCCGACTTTCGGAAGGGTTAGGGTTAGGGTTAGGGATGAAAGCACATAGGAGAAAGAGATATTCTTGAATAACTTTTTTTGTGAAGGTCGGAGAGACTTGGAAAGTGGTTGCATCTGGACTAATTTGGGTCCTGCGGATCGATTGGTACCATCCCCGAGCTTGTACGACCTTCGGAAGAGGTCGACCGACGAAATTCCCCCAAATCTGAGGAGATATTCTTGAATAACTTTTTTTGTGAAGGTCGGAGAGACTTGCAAGTAGGCTCTACCCCCACTAAATGGGGTAGCGCGCATCGATCGGTACCATCCTTGAGCTTCTCCGACTTTCGGAAGGGTTAGGGTTAGGGTTAGGGATGAAAGCACATAGGAGAAAGAGATATTCTTGAATAACTTTTTTTGTGAAGGTCGGAGAGACTTGCAAGTAGGCTCTACCCCCACTAAATGGGGTAGCGCGCATCGATCGGTACTATCCTTGAGCTTCTCCGACTTTCGGAAGGGTTAGGGTTAGGGTTAGGGATGAAAGCACATAGGAGAAAGAGATATTCTTGAATAACTTTTTTTGTGAATGTCGGAGAGACTTGGAAAGTGGTTGCATCTGGACTAATTTGGGTCCTGCGGATCGATTGGTACCATCCCCGAGCTTGTACGACCTTCGGAAGAGGTCGACCGACGAAATTCCCCCAAATCTGAGGAGATATTCTTGAATAACTTTTTTTGTGAAGGTCGGAGAGACTTGCAAGTAGGCTCTACCCCCACTAAATGGGGTAGCGCGCATCGATCGGTACCATCCTTGAGCTTCTCAGACTTTCGGAAGGGTTAGGGTTAGGGTTAGGGATGAAAGCACATAGGAGAAAGAGATATTCTTGAATAACTTTTTTTGTGAAGGTCGGAGAGACTTGGAAAGTGGTTGCATCTGGACTAATTTGGGTCCTGCGGATCGATTGGTACCATCCCCGAGCTTGTACGACCTTCGGAAGAGGTCGACCGACGAAATTCCCCCAAATCTGAGGAGATATTCTTGAATAACTGTTTTTGTGAAGGACGGAGAGACTTGCAAGTAGGCTCTACCCCCACTAAATGGGGTAGCGCGCATCGATCGGTACCATCCTTGAGCTTCTCCGACTTTCGGAAGGGTTAGGGTTAGGGTTAGGGATGAAAGCACATAGGAGAAAGAGATATTCTTGAATAACTTTTTTTGTGAAGGTCGGAGAGACTTGCAAGTAGGCTCTACCCCCACTAAATGGGGTTGCGCGCATCGATCGGTACCATCCTTGAGCTTCTCCGACTTTCGGAAGGGTTAGGGTTAGGGTTAGGGATGAAAGCACATAGGAGAAAGAGATATTCTTGAATAACTTTTTTTGTGAAGGTCGGAGAGACTTGGAAAGTGGTTGCATCTGGACTAATTTGGGTCCTGCGGATCGATTGGTACCATCCCCGAGCTTGTACGACCTTCGGAAGAGGTCGACCGACGAAATTCCCCCAAATCTGAGGAGATATTCTTGAATAACTTTTTTTGTGAAGGTCGGAGAGACTTGCAAGTAGGCTCTACCCCCACTAAATGGGGTAACGCGCATCGATCGGTACCATCCTTGAGCTTCTCCGACTTTCGGAAGGGTTAGGGTTAGGGTTAGGGATGAAAGCACATAGGAGAAAGAGATATTCTTGAATAACTTTTTTTGTGAAGGTCGGAGAGACTTGGAAAGTGGTTGCATCTGGACTAATTTGGGTCCTGCGGATCGATTGGTACCATCCCCGAGCTTGTACGACCTTCGGAAGAGGTCGACCGACGAAATTCCCCCAAATCTGAGGAGATATTCTTGAATAACTTTTTTTGTGAAGGTCGGAGAGACTTGCAAGTAGGCTCTACCCCCACTAAATGGGGTAGCGCGCATCGATCGGTACCATCTTTGAGCTTCTCCGACTTTCGGAAGGGTTAGGGTTAGGGTTAGGGATGAAAGCACATAGGAGAAAGAGATATTCTTGAATAACTTTTTTTGTGAAGGTCGGAGAGACTTGCAAGTAGGCTCTACCCCCACTAAATGGGGTTGCGCGCATCGATCGGTACCATCCTTGAGCTTCTCCGACTTTCGGAAGGGTTAGGGTTAGGGTTAGGGATGAAAGCACATAGGAGAAAGAGATATTCTTGAATAACTTTTTTTGTGAAGGTCGGAGAGACTTGGAAAGTGGTTGCATCTGGACTAATTTGGGTCCTGCGGATCGATTGGTACCATCCCCGAGCTTGTACGACCTTCGGAAGAGGTCGACCGACGAAATTCCCCCAAATCTGAGGAGATATTCTTGAATAACTTTTTTTGTGAAGGTCGGAGAGACTTGCAAGTAGGCTCTACCCCCACTAAATGGGGTAGCGCGCATCGATCGGTACCATCCTTGAGCTTCTCCGACTTTCGGAAGGGTTAGGGTTAGGGTTAGGGATGAAAGCACATAGGAGAAAGAGATATTCTTGAATAACTTTTTTTGTGAAGGTCGGAGAGACTTGCAAGTAGGCTCTACCCCCACTAAATGGGGTAGCGCGCATCGATCGGTACTATCCTTGAGCTTCTCCGACTTTCGGAAGGGTTAGGGTTAGGGTTAGGGATGAAAGCACATAGGAGAAAGAGATATTCTTGAATAACTTTTTTTGTGAAGGTCGGAGAGACTTGGAAAGTGGTTGCATCTGGACTAATTTGGGTCCTGCGGATCGATTGGTACCATCCCCGAGCTTGTACGACCTTCGGAAGAGGTCGACCGACGAAATTCCCCCAAATCTGAGGAGATATTCTTGAATAACTTTTTTTGTGAAGGTCGGAGAGACTTGCAAGTAGGCTCTACCCCCACTAAATGGGGTTGCGCGCATCGATCGGTACCATCCTTGAGCTTCTCCGACTTTCGGAAGGGTTAGGGTTAGGGTTAGGGATGAAAGCACATAGGAGAAAGAGATATTCTTGAATAACTTTTTTTGTGAAGGTCGGAGAGACTTGGAAAGTGGTTGCATCTGGACTAATTTGGGTCCTGCGGATCGATTGGTACCATCCCCGAGCTTGTACGACCTTCGGAAGAGGTCGACCGACGAAATTCCCCCAAATCTGAGGAGATATTCTTGAATAACTGTTTTTGTGAAGGACGGAGAGACTTGCAAGTAGGCTCTACCCCCACTAAATGGGGTAGCGCGCATCGATCGGTACCATCCTTGAGCTTCTCCGACTTTCGGAAGGGTTAGGGTTAGGGTTAGGGATGAAAGCACATAGGAGAAAGAGATATTCTTGAATAACTTTTTTTGTGAAGGTCGGAGAGACTTGCAAGTAGGCTCTACCCCCACTAAATGGGGTTGCGCGCATCGATCGGTACCATCCTTGAGCTTCTCCGACTTTCGGAAGGGTTAGGGTTAGGGTTAGGGATGAAAGCACATAGGAGAAAGAGATATTCTTGAATAACTTTTTTTGTGAAGGTCGGAGAGACTTGGAAAGTGGTTGCATCTGGACTAATTTGGGTCCTGCAGATCGATTGGTACCATCCCCGAGCTTGTACGACCTTCGGAAGAGGTCGACCGACGAAATTCCCCCAAATCTGAGGAGATATTCTTGAATAACTTTTTTTGTGAAGGTCGGAGAGACTTGCAAGTAGGCTCTACCCCCACTAAATGGGGTAGCGCGCATCGATCGGTACCATCCTTGAGCTTCTCCGACTTTCGGAAGGGTTAGGGTTAGGGTTAGGGATGAAAGCACATAGGAGAAAGAGATATTCTTGAATAACTTTTTTTGTGAAGGTCGGAGAGACTTGGAAAGTGGTTGCATCTGGACTAATTTGGGTCCTGCGGATCGATTGGTACCATCCCCGAGCTTGTACGACCTTTGGAAGAGGTCGACCGACGAAATTCCCCCAAATCTGAGGAGATATTCTTGAATAACTTTTTTTGTGAAGGTCGGAGAGACTTGCAAGTAGGCTCTACCCCCACTAAATGGGGTAGCGCGCATCGATCGGTACCATCCTTGAGCTTCTCCGACTTTCGGAAGGGTTAGGGTTAGGGTTAGGGATGAAAGCACATAGGAGAAAGAGATATTCTTGAATAACTTTTTTTGTGAAGGTCGGAGAGACTTGCAAGTAGGCTCTACCCCCACTAAATGGGGTTGCGCGCATCGATCGGTACCATCCTTGAGCTTCTCCGACTTTCGGAAGGGTTAGGGTTAGGGTTAGGGATGAAAGCACATAGGAGAAAGAGATATTCTTGAATAACTTTTTTTGTGAAGGTCGGAGAGACTTGGAAAGTGGTTGCATCTGGACTAATTTGGGTCCTGCGGATCGATTGGTACCATCCCCGAGCTTGTACGACCTTCGGAAGAGGTCGACCGACGAAATTCCCCCAAATCTGAGGAGATATTCTTGAATAACTTTTTTTGTGAAGGTCGGAGAGACTTGCAAGTAGGCTCTACCCCCACTAAATGGGGTAGCGCGCATCGATCAGTACCATCCTTGAGCTTCTCCGACTTTCGGAAGGGTTAGGGTTAGGGTTAGGGATGAAAGCACATAGGAGAAAGAGATATTCTTGAATAACTTTTTTTGTGAAGGTCGGAGAGACTTGCAAGTAGGCTCTACCCCCACTAAATGGGGTAGCGCGCATCGATCGGTACCATCCTTGAGCTTCTCCGACTTTCGGAAGGGTTAGGGTTAGGGTTAGGGATGAAAGCACATAGGAGAAAGAGATATTCTTGAATAACTTTTTTTGTGAAGGTCGGAGAGACTTGGAAAGTGGTTGCATCTGGACTAATTTGGGTCCTGCGGATCGATTGGTACCATCCCCGAGCTTGTACGACCTTCGGAAGAGGTCGACCGACGAAATTCCCCCAAATCTGAGGAGATATTCTTGAATAACTTTTTTTGTGAAGGTCGGAGAGACTTGCAAGTAGGCTCTACCCCCACTAAATGGGGTAGCGCGCATCGATCGGTACCATCCTTGAGCTTCTCCGACTTTCGGAAGGGTTAGGGTTAGGGTTAGGGATGAAAGCACATAGGAGAAAGAGATATTCTTGAATAACTTTTTTTGTGAAGGTCGGAGAGACTTGCAAGTAGGCTCTACCCCCACTAAATGGGGTTGCGCGCATCGATCGGTACCATCCTTTAGCTTCTCCGACTTTCGGAAGGGTTAGGGTTAGGGTTAGGGATGAAAGCACATAGGAGAAAGAGATATTCTTGAATAACTTTTTTTGTGAAGGTCGGAGAGACTTGGAAAGTGGTTGCATCTGGACTAATTTGGGTCCTGCGGATCGATTGGTACCATCCCCGAGCTTGTACGACCTTCGGAAGAGGTCGACCGACGAAATTCCCCCAAATCTGAGGAGATATTCTTGAATAACTTTTTTTGTGAAGGTCGGAGAGACTTGCAAGTAGGCTCTACCCCCACTAAATGGGGTAGCGCGCATCGATCGGTACCATCCTTGAGCTTCTCCGACTTTCGGAAGGGTTAGGGTTAGGGTTAGGGATGAAAGCACATAGGAGAAAGAGATATTCTTGAATAACTTTTTTTGTGAAGGTCGGAGAGACTTGCAAGTAGGCTCTACCCCCACTAAATGGGGTAGCGCGCATCGATCGGTACCATCCTTGAGCTTCTCCGACTTTCGGAAGGGTTAGGGTTAGGGTTAGGGATGAAAGCACATAGGAGAAAGAGATATTCTTGAATAACTTTTTTTGTGAAGGTCGGAGAGACTTGGAAAGTGGTTGCATCTGGACTAATTTGGGTCCTGCGGATCGATTGGTACCATCCCCGAGCTTGTACGACCTTCGGAAGAGGTCGACCGACGAAATTCCCCCAAATCTGAGGAGATATTCTTGAATAACTTTTTTTGTGAAGGTCGGAGAGACTTGCAAGTAGGCTCTACCCCCACTAAATGGGGTAGCGCGCATCGATCGGCACCATCCTTGAGCTTCTCCGACTTTCGGAAGGGTTAGGGTTAGGGTTAGGGATGAAAGCACATAGGAGAAAGAGATATTCTTGAATAACTTTTTTTGTGAAGGTCGGAGAGACTTGCAAGTAGGCTCTACCCCCACTAAATGGGGTTGCGCGCATCGATCGGTACCATCCTTGAGCTTCTCCGACTTTCGGAAGGGTTAGGGTTAGGGTTAGGGATGAAAGCACATAGGAGAAAGAGATATTCTTGAATAACTTTTTTTGTGAAGGTCGGAGAGACTTGGAAAGTGGTTGCATCTGGACTAATTTGGGTCCTGCGGATCGATTGGTACCATCCCCGAGCTTGTACGACCTTCGGAAGAGGTCGACCGACGAAATTCCCCCAAATCTGAGGAGATATTCTTGAATAACTTTTTTTGTGAAGGTCGGAGAGACTTGCAAGTAGGCTCTACCCCCACTAAATGGGGTAACGCGCATCGATCGGTACCATCCTTGAGCTTCTCCGACTTTCGGAAGGGTTAGGGTTAGGGTTAGGGATGAAAGCACATAGGAGAAAGAGATATTCTTGAATAACTTTTTTTGTGAAGGTCGGAGAGACTTGGAAAGTGGTTGCATCTGGACTAATTTGGGTCCTGCGGATCGATTGGTACCATCCCCGAGCTTGTACGACCTTCGGAAGAGGTCGACCGACGAAATTCCCCCAAATCTGAGGAGATATTCTTGAATAACTTTTTTTGTGAAGGTCGGAGAGACTTGCAAGTAGGCTCTACCCCCACTAAATGGGGTTGCGCGCATCGATCGGTACCATCCTTGAGCTTCTCCGACTTTCGGAAGGGTTAGGGTTAGGGTTAGGGATGAAAGCACATAGGAGAAAGAGATATTCTTGAATAACTTTTTTTGTGAAGGTCGGAGAGACTTGGAAAGTGGTTGCATCTGGACTAATTTGGGTCCTGCGGATCGATTGGTACCATCCCCGAGCTTGTACGACCTTCGGAAGAGGTCGACCGACGAAATTCCCCCAAATCTGAGGAGATATTCTTGAATAACTTTTTTTGTGAAGGTCGGAGAGACTTGCAAGTAGGCTCTACCCCCACTAAATGGGGTAGCGCGCATCGATCGGTACCATCCTTGAGCTTCTCCGACTTTCGGAAGGGTTAGGGTTAGGGTTAGGGATGAAAGCACATAGGAGAAAGAGATATTCTTGAATAACTTTTTTGTGAAGGTCGGAGAGACTTGCAAGTAGGCTCTACCCCCACTAAATGGGGTAGCGCGCATCGATCGGTACCATCCTTGAGCTTCTCCGACTTTCGGAAGGGTTAGGGTTAGGGTTAGGGATGAAAGCACATAGGAGAAAGAGATATTCTTGAATAACTTTTTTTGTGAAGGTCGGAGAGACTTGGAAAGTGGTTGCATCTGGACTAATTTGGGTCCTGCGGATCGATTGGTACCATCCCCGAGCTTGTACGACCTTCGGAAGAGGTCGACCGACGAAATTCCCCCAAATCTGAGGAGATATTCTTGAATAACTTTTTTTGTGAAGGTCGGAGAGACTTGCAAGTAGGCTCTACCCCCACTAAATGGGGTAGCGCGCATCGATCGGTACCATCTTTGAGCTTCTCCGACTTTCGGAAGGGTTAGGGTTAGGGTTAGGGATGAAAGCACATAGGAGAAAGAGATATTCTTGAATAACTTTTTTTGTGAAGGTCGGAGAGACTTGCAAGTAGGCTCTACCCCCACTAAATGGGGTTGCGCGCATCGATCGGTACCATCCTTGAGCTTCTCCGACTTTCGGAAGGGTTAGGGTTAGGGTTAGGGATGAAAGCACATAGGAGAAAGAGATATTCTTGAATAACTTTTTTTGTGAAGGTCGGAGAGACTTGGAAAGTGGTTGCATCTGGACTAATTTGGGTCCTGCGGATCGATTGGTACCATCCCCGAGCTTGTACGACCTTCGGAAGAGGTCGACCGACGAAATTCCCCCAAATCTGAGGAGATATTCTTGAATAACTTTTTTTGTGAAGGTCGGAGAGACTTGCAAGTAGGCTCTACCCCCACTAAATGGGGTTGCGCGCATCGATCGGTACCATCCTTGAGCTTCTCCGACTTTCGGAAGGGTTAGGGTTAGGGTTAGGGATGAAAGCACATAGGAGAAAGAGATATTCTTGAATAACTTTTTTTGTGAAGGTCGGAGAGACTTGGAAAGTGGTTGCATCTGGACTAATTTGGGTCCTGCGGATCGATTGGTACCATCCCCGAGCTTGTACGACCTTCGGAAGAGGTCGACCGACGAAATTCCCCCAAATCTGAGGAGATATTCTTGAATAACTGTTTTTGTGAAGGACGGAGAGACTTGCAAGTAGGCTCTACCCCCACTAAATGGGGTAGCGCGCATCGATCGGTACCATCCTTGAGCTTCTCCGACTTTCGGAAGGGTTAGGGTTAGGGTTAGGGATGAAAGCACATAGGAGAAAGAGATATTCTTGAATAACTTTTTTTGTGAAGGTCGGAGAGACTTGCAAGTAGGCTCTACCCCCACTAAATGGGGTTGCGCGCATCGATCGGTACCATCCTTGAGCTTCTCCGACTTTCGGAAGGGTTAGGGTTAGGGTTAGGGATGAAAGCACATAGGAGAAAGAGATATTCTTGAATAACTTTTTTTGTGAAGGTCGGAGAGACTTGGAAAGTGGTTGCATCTGGACTAATTTGGGTCCTGCAGATCGATTGGTACCATCCCCGAGCTTGTACGACCTTCGGAAGAGGTCGACCGACGAAATTCCCCCAAATCTGAGGAGATATTCTTGAATAACTTTTTTTGTGAAGGTCGGAGAGACTTGCAAGTAGGCTCTACCCCCACTAAATGGGGTAGCGCGCATCGATCGGTACCATCCTTGAGCTTCTCCGACTTTCGGAAGGGTTAGGGTTAGGGTTAGGGATGAAAGCACATAGGAGAAAGAGATATTCTTGAATAACTTTTTTTGTGAAGGTCGGAGAGACTTGGAAAGTGGTTGCATCTGGACTAATTTGGGTCCTGCGGATCGATTGGTACCATCCCCGAGCTTGTACGACCTTTGGAAGAGGTCGACCGACGAAATTCCCCCAAATCTGAGGAGATATTCTTGAATAACTTTTTTTGTGAAGGTCGGAGAGACTTGCAAGTAGGCTCTACCCCCACTAAATGGGGTAGCGCGCATCGATCGGTACCATCCTTGAGCTTCTCCGACTTTCGGAAGGGTTAGGGTTAGGGTTAGGGATGAAAGCACATAGGAGAAAGAGATATTCTTGAATAACTTTTTTTGTGAAGGTCGGAGAGACTTGCAAGTAGGCTCTACCCCCACTAAATGGGGTTGCGCGCATCGATCGGTACCATCCTTGAGCTTCTCCGACTTTCGGAAGGGTTAGGGTTAGGGTTAGGGATGAAAGCACATAGGAGAAAGAGATATTCTTGAATAACTTTTTTTGTGAAGGTCGGAGAGACTTGGAAAGTGGTTGCATCTGGACTAATTTGGGTCCTGCGGATCGATTGGTACCATCCCCGAGCTTGTACGACCTTCGGAAGAGGTCGACCGACGAAATTCCCCCAAATCTGAGGAGATATTCTTGAATAACTTTTTTTGTGAAGGTCGGAGAGACTTGCAAGTAGGCTCTACCCCCACTAAATGGGGTAGCGCGCATCGATCAGTACCATCCTTGAGCTTCTCCGACTTTCGGAAGGGTTAGGGTTAGGGTTAGGGATGAAAGCACATAGGAGAAAGAGATATTCTTGAATAACTTTTTTTGTGAAGGTCGGAGAGACTTGCAAGTAGGCTCTACCCCCACTAAATGGGGTAGCGCGCATCGATCGGTACCATCCTTGAGCTTCTCCGACTTTCGGAAGGGTTAGGGTTAGGGTTAGGGATGAAAGCACATAGGAGAAAGAGATATTCTTGAATAACTTTTTTTGTGAAGGTCGGAGAGACTTGGAAAGTGGTTGCATCTGGACTAATTTGGGTCCTGCGGATCGATTGGTACCATCCCCGAGCTTGTACGACCTTCGGAAGAGGTCGACCGACGAAATTCCCCCAAATCTGAGGAGATATTCTTGAATAACTTTTTTTGTGAAGGTCGGAGAGACTTGCAAGTAGGCTCTACCCCCACTAAATGGGGTAGCGCGCATCGATCGGTACCATCCTTGAGCTTCTCCGACTTTCGGAAGGGTTAGGGTTAGGGTTAGGGATGAAAGCACATAGGAGAAAGAGATATTCTTGAATAACTTTTTTTGTGAAGGTCGGAGAGACTTGCAAGTAGGCTCTACCCCCACTAAATGGGGTTGCGCGCATCGATCGGTACCATCCTTTAGCTTCTCCGACTTTCGGAAGGGTTAGGGTTAGGGTTAGGGATGAAAGCACATAGGAGAAAGAGATATTCTTGAATAACTTTTTTTGTGAAGGTCGGAGAGACTTGGAAAGTGGTTGCATCTGGACTAATTTGGGTCCTGCGGATCGATTGGTACCATCCCCGAGCTTGTACGACCTTCGGAAGAGGTCGACCGACGAAATTCCCCCAAATCTGAGGAGATATTCTTGAATAACTTTTTTTGTGAAGGTCGGAGAGACTTGCAAGTAGGCTCTACCCCCACTAAATGGGGTAGCGCGCATCGATCGGTACCATCCTTGAGCTTCTCCGACTTTCGGAAGGGTTAGGGTTAGGGTTAGGGATGAAAGCACATAGGAGAAAGAGATATTCTTGAATAACTTTTTTTGTGAAGGTCGGAGAGACTTGCAAGTAGGCTCTACCCCCACTAAATGGGGTAGCGGGCATCGATCGGTACCATCCTTGAGCTTCTCCGACTTTCGGAAGGGTTAGGGTTAGGGTTAGGGATGAAAGCACATAGGAGAAAGAGATATTCTTGAATAACTTTTTTTGTGAAGGTCGGAGAGACTTGGAAAGTGGTTGCATCTGGACTAATTTGGGTCCTGCGGATCGATTGGTACCATCCCCGAGCTTGTACGACCTTCGGAAGAGGTCGACCGACGAAATTCCCCCAAATCTGAGGAGATATTCTTGAATAACTTTTTTTGTGAAGGTCGGAGAGACTTGCAAGTAGGCTCTACCCCCACTAAATGGGGTAGCGCGCATCGATCGGCACCATCCTTGAGCTTCTCCGACTTTCGGAAGGGTTAGGGTTAGGGTTAGGGATGAAAGCACATAGGAGAAAGAGATATTCTTGAATAACTTTTTTTGTGAAGGTCGGAGAGACTTGCAAGTAGGCTCTACCCCCACTAAATGGGGTTGCGCGCATCGATCGGTACCATCCTTGAGCTTCTCCGACTTTCGGAAGGGTTAGGGTTAGGGTTAGGGATGAAAGCACATAGGAGAAAGAGATATTCTTGAATAACTTTTTTTGTGAAGGTCGGAGAGACTTGGAAAGTGGTTGCATCTGGACTAATTTGGGTCCTGCGGATCGATTGGTACCATCCCCGAGCTTGTACGACCTTCGGAAGAGGTCGACCGACGAAATTCCCCCAAATCTGAGGAGATATTCTTGAATAACTTTTTTTGTGAAGGTCGGAGAGACTTGCAAGTAGGCTCTACCCCCACTAAATGGGGTAGCGCGCATCGATCGGTACCATCCTTGAGCTTCTCCGACTTTCGGAAGGGTTAGGGTTAGGGTTAGGGATGAAAGCACATAGGAGAAAGAGATATTCTTGAATAACTTTTTTTGTGAAGGTCGGAGAGACTTGGAAAGTGGTTGCATCTGGACTAATTTGGGTCCTGCGGATCGATTGGTACCATCCCCGAGCTTGTACGACCTTCGGAAGAGGTCGACCGACGAAATTCCCCCAAATCTGAGGAGATATTCTTGAATAACTTTTTTTGTGAAGGTCGGAGAGACTTGCAAGTAGGCTCTACCCCCACTAAATGGGGTAGCGCGCATCGATCGGTACCATCCTTGAGCTTCTCCGACTTTCGGAAGGGTTAGGGTTAGGGTTAGGGATGAAAGCACATAGGAGAAAGAGATATTCTTGAATAACTTTTTTTGTGAAGGTCGGAGAGACTTGCAAGTAGGCTCTACCCCCACTAAATGGGGTTGCGCGCATCGATCGGTACCATCCTTGAGCTTCTCCGACTTTCGGAAGGGTTAGGGTTAGGGTTAGGGATGAAAGCACATAGGAGAAAGAGATATTCTTGAATAACTTTTTTTGTGAAGGTCGGAGAGACTTGGAAAGTGGTTGCATCTGGACTAATTTGGGTCCTGCGGATCGATTGGTACCATCCCCGAGCTTGTACGACCTTCGGAAGAGGTCGACCGACGAAATTCCCCCAAATCTGAGGAGATATTCTTGAATAACTTTTTTTGTGAAGGTCGGAGAGACTTGCAAGTAGGCTCTACCCCCACTAAATGGGGTTGCGCGCATCGATCGGTACCATCCTTGAGCTTCTCCGACTTTCGGAAGGGTTAGGGTTAGGGTTAGGGATGAAAGCACATAGGAGAAAGAGATATTCTTGAATAACTTTTTTTGTGAAGGTCGGAGAGACTTGGAAAGTGGTTGCATCTGGACTAATTTGGGTCCTGCGGATCGATTGGTACCATCCCCGAGCTTGTACGACCTTCGGAAGAGGTCGACCGACGAAATTCCCCCAAATCTGAGGAGATATTCTTGAATAACTTTTTTTGTGAAGGTCGGAGAGACTTGCAAGTAGGCTCTACCCCCACTAAATGGGGTAGCGCGCATCGATCGGTACCATCCTTGAGCTTCTCCGACTTTCGGAAGGGTTAGGGTTAGGGTTAGGGATGAAAGCACATAGGAGAAAGAGATATTCTTGAATAACTTTTTTGTGAAGGTCGGAGAGACTTGCAAGTAGGCTCTACCCCCACTAAATGGGGTAGCGCGCATCGATCGGTACCATCCTTGAGCTTCTCCGACTTTCGGAAGGGTTAGGGTTAGGGTTAGGGATGAAAGCACATAGGAGAAAGAGATATTCTTGAATAACTTTTTTTGTGAAGGTCGGAGAGACTTGGAAAGTGGTTGCATCTGGACTAATTTGGGTCCTGCGGATCGATTGGTACCATCCCCGAGCTTGTACGACCTTCGGAAGAGGTCGACCGACGAAATTCCCCCAAATCTGAGGAGATATTCTTGAATAACTTTTTTTGTGAAGGTCGGAGAGACTTGCAAGTAGGCTCTACCCCCACTAAATGGGGTAGCGCGCATCGATCGGTACCATCCTTGAGCTTCTCCGACTTTCGGAAGGGTTAGGGTTAGGGTTAGGGATGAAAGCACATAGGAGAAAGAGATATTCTTGAATAACTTTTTTTGTGAAGGTCGGAGAGACTTGCAAGTAGGCTCTACCCCCACTAAATGGGGTAGCGCGCATCGATCGGTACCATCCTTGAGCTTCTCCGACTTTCGGAAGGGTTAGGGTTAGGGTTAGGGATGAAAGCACATAGGAGAAAGAGATATTCTTGAATAACTTTTTTTGTGAAGGTCGGAGAGACTTGGAAAGTGGTTGCATCTGGACTAATTTGGGTCCTGCGGATCGATTGGTACCATCCCCGAGCTTGTACGACCTTCGGAAGAGGTCGACCGACGAAATTCCCCCAAATCTGAGGAGATATTCTTGAATAACTTTTTTTGTGAAGGTCGGAGAGACTTGCAAGTAGGCTCTACCCCCACTAAATGGGGTAGCGCGCATCGATCGGCACCATCCTTGAGCTTCTCCGACTTTCGGAAGGGTTAGGGTTAGGGTTAGGGATGAAAGCACATAGGAGAAAGAGATATTCTTGAATAACTTTTTTTGTGAAGGTCAGAGAGACTTGCAAGTAGGCTCTACCCCCACTAAATGGGGTTGCGCGCATCGATCGGTACCATCCTTGAGCTTCTCCGACTTTCGGAAGGGTTAGGGTTAGGGTTAGGGATGAAAGCACATAGGAGAAAGAGATATTCTTGAATAACTTTTTTTGTGAAGGTCGGAGAGACTTGGAAAGTGGTTGCATCTGGACTAATTTGGGTCCTGCGGATCGATTGGTACCATCCCCGAGCTTGTACGACCTTCGGAAGAGGTCGACCGACGAAATTCCCCCAAATCTGAGGAGATATTCTTGAATAACTTTTTTTGTGAAGGTCGGAGAGACTTGCAAGTAGGCTCTACCCCCACTAAATGGGGTAGCGCGCATCGATCGGTACCATCCTTGAGCTTCTCCGACTTTCGGAAGGGTTAGGGTTAGGGTTAGGGATGAAAGCACATAGGAGAAAGAGATATTCTTGAATAACTTTTTTTGTGAAGGTCGGAGAGACTTGGAAAGTGGTTGCATCTGGACTAATTTGGGTCCTGCGGATCGATTGGTACCATCCCCGAGCTTGTACGACCTTCGGAAGAGGTCGACCGACGAAATTCCCCCAAATCTGAGGAGATATTCTTGAATAACTTTTTTTGTGAAGGTCGGAGAGACTTGCAAGTAGGCTCTACCCCCACTAAATGGGGTAGCGCGCATCGATCGGTACCATCCTTGAGCTTCTCCGACTTTCGGAAGGGTTAGGGTTAGGGTTAGGGATGAAAGCACATAGGAGAAAGAGATATTCTTGAATAACTTTTTTTGTGAAGGTCGGAGAGACTTGCAAGTAGGCTCTACCCCCACTAAATGGGGTTGCGCGCATCGATCGGTACCATCCTTGAGCTTCTCCGACTTTCGGAAGGGTTAGGGTTAGGGTTAGGGATGAAAGCACATAGGAGAAAGAGATATTCTTGAATAACTTTTTTTGTGAAGGTCGGAGAGACTTGGAAAGTGGTTGCATCTGGACTAATTTGGGTCCTGCGGATCGATTGGTACCATCCCCGAGCTTGTACGACCTTCGAAAGAGGTCGACCGACGAAATTCCCCCAAATCTGAGGAGATATTCTTGAATAACTTTTTTTGTGAAGGTCGGAGAGACTTGCAAGTAGGCTCTACCCCCACTAAATGGGGTTGCGCGCATCGATCGGTACCATCCTTGAGCTTCTCCGACTTTCGGAAGGGTTAGGGTTAGGGTTAGGGATGAAAGCACATAGGAGAAAGAGATATTCTTGAATAACTTTTTTTGTGAAGGTCGGAGAGACTTGGAAAGTGGTTGCATCTGGACTAATTTGGGTCCTGCGGATCGATTGGTACCATCCCCGAGCTTGTACGACCTTCGGAAGAGGTCGACCGACGAAATTCCCCCAAATCTGAGGAGATATTCTTGAATAACTTTTTTTGTGAAGGTCGGAGAGACTTGCAAGTAGGCTCTACCCCCACTAAATGGGGTAGCGCGCATCGATCGGTACCATCCTTGAGCTTCTCCGACTTTCGGAAGGGTTAGGGTTAGGGTTAGGGATGAAAGCACATAGGAGAAAGAGATATTCTTGAATAACTTTTTTTGTGAAGGTCGGAGAGACTTGCAAGTAGGCTCTACCCCCACTAAATGGGGTAGCGCGCATCGATCGGTACCATCCTTGAGCTTCTCCGACTTTCGGAAGGGTTAGGGTTAGGGTTAGGGATGAAAGCACATAGGAGAAAGAGATATTCTTGAATAACTTTTTTTGTGAAGGTCGGAGAGACTTGGAAAGTGGTTGCATCTGGACTAATTTGGGTCCTGCGGATCGATTGGTACCATCCCCGAGCTTGTACGACCTTCGGAAGAGGTCGACCGACGAAATTCCCCCAAATCTGAGGAGATATTCTTGAATAACTTTTTTTGTGAAGGTCGGAGAGACTTGCAAGTAGGCTCTACCCCCACTAAATGGGGTAGCGCGCATCGATCGGTACCATCCTTGAGCTTCTCCGACTTTCGGAAGGGTTAGGGTTAGGGTTAGGGATGAAAGCACATAGGAGAAAGAGATATTCTTGAATAACTTTTTTTGTGAAGGTCGGAGAGACTTGCAAGTAGGCTCTACCCCCACTAAATGGGGTTGCGCGCATCGATCGGTACCATCCTTGAGCTTCTCCGACTTTCGGAAGGGTTAGGGTTAGGGTTAGGGATGAAAGCACATAGGAGAAAGAGATATTCTTGAATAACTTTTTTTGTGAAGGTCGGAGAGACTTGGAAAGTGGTTGCATCTGGACTAATTTGGGTCCTGCGGATCGATTGGTACCATCCCCGAGCTTGTACGACCTTCGGAAGAGGTCGACCGACGAAATTCCCCCAAATCTGAGGAGATATTCTTGAATAACTTTTTTTGTGAAGGTCGGAGAGACTTGCAAGTAGGCTCTACCCCCACTAAATGGGGTAGCGCGCATCGATCGGTACCAATCTTTGAGCTTCTCCGACTTTCGGAAGGGTTAGGGTTAGGGTTAGGGATGAAAGCACATAGGAGAAAGAGATATTCTTGAATAACTTTTTTTGTGAAGGTCGGAGAGACTTGCAAGTACGCTCTACCCCCACTAAATGGGGTAGCGCGCATCGATCGGTACCATCCTTGAGCTTCTCCGACTTCCGGAAGGGTTAGGGTTAGGGTTAGGGATGAAAGCACATAGGAGAAAGAGATATTCTTGAATAACTTTTTTTGTGAAGGTCGGAGAGACTTGGAAAGTGGTTGCATCTGGACTAATTTGGGTCCTGCGGATCGATTGGTACCATCCCCGAGCTTGTACGACCTTCGGAAGAGGTCGACCGACGAAATTCCCCCAAATCTGAGGAGATATTCTTGAATAACTTTTTTTGTGAAGGTCGGAGAGACTTGCAAGTAGGCTCTACCCCCACTAAATGGGGTAGCGCGCATCGATCGGTACCATCCTTGAGCTTCTCCGACTTTCGGAAGGGTTAGGGTTAGGGTTAGGGATGAAAGCACATAGGAGAAAGAGATATTCTTGAATAACTTTTTTTGTGAAGGTCGGAGAGACTTGGAAAGTGGTTGCATCTGGACTAATTTGGGTCCTGCGGATCGATTGGTACCATCCCCGAGCTTGTACGACCTTCGGAAGAGGTCGACCGACGAAATTCCCCCAAATCTGAGGAGATATTCTTGAATAACTTTTTTTGTGAAGGTCGGAGAGACTTGCAAGTAGGCTCTACCCCCACTAAATGGGGTAGCGCGCATCGATCGGTACCATCCTTGAGCTTCTCCGACTTTCGGAAGGGTTAGGGTTAGGGTTAGGGATGAAAGCACATAGGAGAAAGAGATATTCTTGAATAACTTTTTTTGTGAAGGTCGGAGAGACTTGCAAGTAGGCTCTACCCCCACTAAATGGGGTTGCGCGCATCGATCGGTACCATCCTTGAGCTTCTCCGACTTTCGGAAGGGTTAGGGTTAGGGTTAGGGATGAAAGCACATAGGAGAAAGAGATATTCTTGAATAACTTTTTTTGTGAAGGTCGGAGAGACTTGGAAAGTGGTTGCATCTGGACTAATTTGGGTCCTGCGGATCGATTGGTACCATCCCCGAGCTTGTACGACCTTCGGAAGAGGTCGACCGACGAAATTCCCCCAAATCTGAGGAGATATTCTTGAATAACTTTTTTTGTGAAGGTCGGAGAGACTTGCAAGTAGGCTCTACCCCCACTAAATGGGGTAGCGCACATCGATCAGTACCATCCTTGAGCTTCTCCGACTTTCGGAAGGGTTAGGGTTAGGGTTAGGGATGAAAGCACATAGGAGAAAGAGATATTCTTGAATAACTTTTTTTGTGAAGGTCGGAGAGACTTGCAAGTAGGCTCTACCCCCACTAAATGGGGTAGCGCGCATCGATCGGTACCATCCTTGAGCTTCTCCGACTTTCGGAAGGGTTAGGGTTAGGGTTAGGGATGAAAGCACATAGGAGAAAGAGATATTCTTGAATAACTTTTTTTGTGAAGGTCGGAGAGACTTGGAAAGTGGTTGCATCTGGACTAATTTGGGTCCTGCGGATCGATTGGTACCATCCCCGAGCTTGTACGACCTTCGGAAGAGGTCGACCGACGAAATTCCCCCAAATCTGAGGAGATATTCTTGAATAACTTTTTTTGTGAAGGTCGGAGAGACTTGCAAGTAGGCTCTACCCCCACTAAATGGGGTAGCGCGCATCGATCGGTACCATCCTTGAGCTTCTCCGACTTTCGGAAGGGTTAGGGTTAGGGTTAGGGATGAAAGCACATAGGAGAAAGAGATATTCTTGAATAACTTTTTTTGTGAAGGTCGGAGAGACTTGCAAGTAGGCTCTACCCCCACTAAATGGGGTTGCGCGCATCGATCGGTACCATCCTTGAGCTTCTCCGACTTTCGGAAGGGTTAGGGTTAGGGTTAGGGATGAAAGCACATAGGAGAAAGAGATATTCTTGAATAACTTTTTTTGTGAAGGTCGGAGAGACTTGGAAAGTGGTTGCATCTGGACTAATTTGGGTCCTGCGGATCGATTGGTACCATCCCCGAGCTTGTACGACCTTCGGAAGAGGTCGACCGACGAAATTCCCCCAAATCTGAGGAGATATTCTTGAATAACTTTTTTTGTGAAGGTCGGAGAGACTTGCAAGTAGGCTCTACCCCCACTAAATGGGGTAGCGCACATCGATCAGTACCATCCTTGAGCTTCTCCGACTTTCGGAAGGGTTAGGGTTAGGGTTAGGGATGAAAGCACATAGGAGAAAGAGATATTCTTGAATAACTTTTTTTGTGAAGGTCGGAGAGACTTGCAAGTAGGCTCTACCCCCACTAAATGGGGTAGCGCGCATCGATCGGTACCATCCTTGAGCTTCTCCGACTTTCGGAAGGGTTAGGGTTAGGGTTAGGGATGAAAGCACATAGGAGAAAGAGATATTCTTGAATAACTTTTTTTGTGAAGGTCGGAGAGACTTGGAAAGTGGTTGCATCTGGACTAATTTGGGTCCTGCGGATCGATTGGTACCATCCCCGAGCTTGTACGACCTTCGGAAGAGGTCGACCGACGAAATTCCCCCAAATCTGAGGAGATATTCTTGAATAACTTTTTTTGTGAAGGTCGGAGAGACTTGCAAGTAGGCTCTACCCCCACTAAATGGGGTAGCGCGCATCGATCGGTACCATCCTTGAGCTTCTCCGACTTTCGGAAGGGTTAGGGTTAGGGTTAGGGATGAAAGCACATAGGAGAAAGAGATATTCTTGAATAACTTTTTTTGTGAAGGTCGGAGAGACTTGCAAGTAGGCTCTACCCCCACTAAATGGGGTTGCGCGCATCGATCGGTACCATCCTTGAGCTTCTCCGACTTTCGGAAGGGTTAGGGTTAGGGTTAGGGATGAAAGCACATAGGAGAAAGAGATATTCTTGAATAACTTTTTTTGTGAAGGTCGGAGAGACTTGCAAGTAGGCTCTACCCCCACTAAATGGGGTTGCGCGCATCGATCGGTACCATCCTTGAGCTTCTCCGACTTTCGGAAGGGTTAGGGTTAGGGTTAGGGATGAAAGCACATAGGAGAAAGAGATATTCTTGAATAACTTTTTTTGTGAAGGTCGGAGAGACTTGGAAAGTGGTTGCATCTGGACTAATTTGGGTCCTGCGGATCGATTGGTACCATCCCCGAGCTTGTACGACCTTCGGAAGAGGTCGACCGACGAAATTCCCCCAAATCTGAGGAGATATTCTTGAATAACTTTTTTTGTGAAGGTCGGAGAGACTTGCAAGTAGGCTCTACCCCCACTAAATGGGGTAGCGCGCATCGATCGGTACCATCCTTGAGCTTCTCCGACTTTCGGAAGGGTTAGGGTTAGGGTTAGGGATGAAAGCACATAGGAGAAAGAGATATTCTTGAATAACTTTTTTTGTGAAGGTCGGAGAGACTTGGAAAGTGGTTGCATCTGGACTAATTTGGGTCCTGCGGATCGATTGGTACCATCCCCGAGCTTGTACGACCTTCGGAAGAGGTCGACCGACGAAATTCCCCCAAATCTGAGGAGATATTCTTGAATAACTTTTTTTGTGAAGGTCGGAGAGACTTGCAAGTAGGCTCTACCCCCACTAAATGGGGTAGCGCGCATCGATCGGTACCATCCTTGAGCTTCTCCGACTTTCGGAAGGGTTAGGGTTAGGGTTAGGGATGAAAGCACATAGGAGAAAGAGATATTCTTGAATAACTTTTTTTGTGAAGGTCGGAGAGACTTGCAAGTAGGCTCTACCCCCACTAAATGGGGTTGCGCGCATCGATCGGTACCATCCTTGAGCTTCTCCGACTTTCGGAAGGGTTAGGGTTAGGGTTAGGGATGAAAGCACATAGGAGAAAGAGATATTCTTGAATAACTTTTTTTGTGAAGGTCGGAGAGACTTGGAAAGTGGTTGCATCTGGACTAATTTGGGTCCTGCGGATCGATTGGTACCATCCCCGAGCTTGTACGACCTTCGGAAGAGGTCGACCGACGAAATTCCCCCAAATCTGAGGAGATATTCTTGAATAACTTTTTTTGTGAAGGTCGGAGAGACTTGCAAGTAGGCTCTACCCCCACTAAATGGGGTTGCGCGCATCGATCGGTACCATCCTTGAGCTTCTCCGACTTTCGGAAGGGTTAGGGTTAGGGTTAGGGATGAAAGCACATAGGAGAAAGAGATATTCTTGAATAACTTTTTTTGTGAAGGTCGGAGAGACTTGGAAAGTGGTTGCATCTGGACTAATTTGGGTCCTGCGGATCGATTGGTACCATCCCCGAGCTTGTACGACCTTCGGAAGAGGTCGACCGACGAAATTCCCCCAAATCTGAGGAGATATTCTTGAATAACTTTTTTTGTGAAGGTCGGAGAGACTTGCAAGTAGGCTCTACCCCCACTAAATGGGGTAGCGCGCATCGATCGGTACCATCCTTGAGCTTCTCCGACTTTCGGAAGGGTTAGGGTTAGGGTTAGGGATGAAAGCACATAGGAGAAAGAGATATTCTTGAATAACTTTTTTTGTGAAGGTCGGAGAGACTTGCAAGTAGGCTCTACCCCCACTAAATGGGGTTGCGCACATCGATCGGTACCATCCTTGAGCTTCTCCGACTTTCGGAAGGGTTAGGGTTAGGGTTAGGGATGAAAGCACATAGGAGAAAGAGATATTCTTGAATAACTTTTTTTGTGAAGGTCGGAGAGACTTGGAAAGTGGTTGCATCTGGACTAATTTGGGTCCTGCGGATCGATTGGTACCATCCCCGAGCTTGTACGACCTTCGGAAGAGGTCGACCGACGAAATTCCCCCAAATCTGAGGAGATATTCTTGAATAACTTTTTTTGTGAAGGTCGGAGAGACTTGCAAGTAGGCTCTACCCCCACTAAATGGGGTAGCGCACATCGATCAGTACCATCCTTGAGCTTCTCCGACTTTCGGAAGGGTTAGGGTTAGGGTTAGGGATGAAAGCACATAGGAGAAAGAGATATTCTTGAATAACTTTTTTTGTGAAGGTCGGAGAGACTTGCAAGTAGGCTCTACCCCCACTAAATGGGGTAGCGCGCATCGATCGGTACCATCCTTGAGCTTCTCCGACTTTCGGAAGGGTTAGGGTTAGGGTTAGGGATGAAAGCACATAGGAGAAAGAGATATTCTTGAATAACTTTTTTTGTGAAGGTCGGAGAGACTTGGAAAGTGGTTGCATCTGGACTAATTTGGGTCCTGCGGATCGATTGGTACCATCCCCGAGCTTGTACGACCTTCGGAAGAGGTCGACCGACGAAATTCCCCCAAATCTGAGGAGATATTCTTGAATAACTTTTTTTGTGAAGGTTGGAGAGACTTGCAAGTAGGCTCTACCCCCACTAAATGGGGTAGCGCGCATCGATCGGTACCATCCTTGAGCTTCTCCGACTTTCGGAAGGGTTAGGGTTAGGGTTAGGGATGAAAGCACATAGGAGAAAGAGATATTCTTGAATAACTTTTTTTGTGAAGGTCGGAGAGACTTGCAAGTAGGCTCTACCCCCACTAAATGGGGTTGCGCGCATCGATCGGTACCATCCTTGAGCTTCTCCGACTTTCGGAAGGGTTAGGGTTAGGGTTAGGGATGAAAGCACATAGGAGAAAGAGATATTCTTGAATAACTTTTTTTGTGAAGGTCGGAGAGACTTGGAAAGTGGTTGCATCTGGACTAATTTGGGTCCTGCGGATCGATTGGTACCATCCCCGAGCTTGTACGACCTTCGGAAGAGGTCGACCGACGAAATTCCCCCAAATCTGAGGAGATATTCTTGAATAACTTTTTTTGTGAAGGTCGGAGAGACTTGCAAGTAGGCTCTACTCCCACTAAATGGGGTAGCGCGCATCGATCGGTACCATCCTTGAGCTTCTCCGACTTTCGGAAGGGTTAGGGTTAGGGTTAGGGATGAAAGCACATAGGAGAAAGAGATATTCTTGAATAACTTTTTTTGTGAAGGTCGGAGAGACTTGCAAGTAGGCTCTACCCCCACTAAATGGGGTAGCGCGCATCGATCGGTACCATCCTTGAGCTTCTCCGACTTTCGGAAGGGTTAGGGTTAGGGTTAGGGATGAAAGCACATAGGAGAAAGAGATATTCTTGAATAACTTTTTTTGTGAAGGTCGGAGAGACTTGGAAAGTGGTTGCATCTGGACTAATTTGGGTCCTGCGGATCGATTGGTACCATCCCCGAGCTTGTACGACCTTCGGAAGAGGTCGACCGACGAAATTCCCCCAAATCTGAGGAGATATTCTTGAATAACTTTTTTTGTGAAGGTCGGAGAGACTTGCAAGTAGGCTCTACCCCCACTAAATGGGGTAGCGCGCATCGATCGGCACCATCCTTGAGCTTCTCCGACTTTCGGAAGGGTTAGGGTTAGGGTTAGGGATGAAAGCACATAGGAGAAAGAGATATTCTTGAATAACTTTTTTTGTGAAGGTCGGAGAGACTTGCAAGTAGGCTCTACCCCCACTAAATGGGGTTGCGCGCATCGATCGGTACCATCCTTGAGCTTCTCCGACTTTCGGAAGGGTTAGGGTTAGGGTTAGGGATGAAAGCACATAGGAGAAAGAGATATTCTTGAATAACTTTTTTTGTGAAGGTCGGAGAGACTTGGAAAGTGGTTGCATCTGGACTAATTTGGGTCCTGCGGATCGATTGGTACCATCCCCGAGCTTGTACGACCTTCGGAAGAGGTCGACCGACGAAATTCCCCCAAATCTGAGGAGATATTCTTGAATAACTTTTTTTGTGAAGGTCGGAGAGACTTGCAAGTAGGCTCTACCCCCACTAAATGGGGTAGCGCGCATCGATCGGTACCATCCTTGAGCTTCTCCGACTTTCGGAAGGGTTAGGGTTAGGGTTAGGGATGAAAGCACATAGGAGAAAGAGATATTCTTGAATAACTTTTTTTGTGAAGGTCGGAGAGACTTGGAAAGTGGTTGCATCTGGACTAATTTGGGTCCTGCGGATCGATTGGTACCATCCCCGAGCTTGTACGACCTTCGGAAGAGGTCGACCGACGAAATTCCCCCAAATCTGAGGAGATATTCTTGAATAACTTTTTTTGTGAAGGTCGGAGAGACTTGCAAGTAGGCTCTACCCCCACTAAATGGGGTAGCGCGCATCGATCGGTACCATCCTTGAGCTTCTCCGACTTTCGGAAGGGTTAGGGTTAGGGTTAGGGATGAAAGCACATAGGAGAAAGAGATATTCTTGAATAACTTTTTTTGTGAAGGTCGGAGAGACTTGCAAGTAGGCTCTACCCCCACTAAATGGGGTTGCGCGCATCGATCGGTACCATCCTTGAGCTTCTCCGACTTTCGGAAGGGTTAGGGTTAGGGTTAGGGATGAAAGCACATAGGAGAAAGAGATATTCTTGAATAACTTTTTTTGTGAAGGTCGAAGAGACTTGGAAAGTGGTTGCATCTGGACTAATTTGGGTCCTGCGGATCGATTGGTACCATCCCCGAGCTTGTACGACCTTCGGAAGAGGTCGACCGACGAAATTCCCCCAAATCTGAGGAGATATTCTTGAATAACTTTTTTTGTGAAGGTCGGAGAGACTTGCAAGTAGGCTCTACCCCCACTAAATGGGGTTGCGCGCATCGATCGGTACCATCCTTGAGCTTCTCCGACTTTCGGAAGGGTTAGGGTTAGGGTTAGGGATGAAAGCACATAGGAGAAAGAGATATTCTTGAATAACTTTTTTTGTGAAGGTCGGAGAGACTTGGAAAGTGGTTGCATCTGGACTAATTTGGGTCCTGCGGATCGATTGGTACCATCCCCGAGCTTGTACGACCTTCGGAAGAGGTCGACCGACGAAATTCCCCCAAATCTGAGGAGATATTCTTGAATAACTTTTTTTGTGAAGGTCGGAGAGACTTGCAAGTAGGCTCTACCCCCACTAAATGGGGTAGCGCGCATCGATCGGTACCATCCTTGAGCTTCTCCGACTTTCGGAAGGGTTAGGGTTAGGGTTAGGGATGAAAGCACATAGGAGAAAGAGATATTCTTGAATAACTTTTTTTGTGAAGGTCGGAGAGACTTGCAAGTAGGCTCTACCCCCACTAAATGGGGTAGCGCACATCGATCGGTACCATCCTTGAGCTTCTCCGACTTTCGGAAGGGTTAGGGTTAGGGTTAGGGATGAAAGCACATAGGAGAAAGAGATATTCTTGAATAACTTTTTTTGTGAAGGTCGGAGAGACTTGGAAAGTGGTTGCATCTGGACTAATTTGGGTCCTGCGGATCGATTGGTACCATCCCCGAGCTTGTACGACCTTCGGAAGAGGTCGACCGACGAAATTCCCCCAAATCTGAGGAGATATTCTTGAATAACTTTTTTTGTGAAGGTCGGAGAGACTTGCAAGTAGGCTCTACCCCCACTAAATGGGGTAGCGCGCATCGATCGGTACCATCCTTGAGCTTCTCCGACTTTCGGAAGGGTTAGGGTTAGGGTTAGGGATGAAAGCACATAGGAGAAAGAGATATTCTTGAATAACTTTTTTTGTGAAGGTCGGAGAGACTTGCAAGTAGGCTCTACCCCCACTAAATGGGGTTGCGCGCATCGATCGGTACCATCCTTGAGCTTCTCCGACTTTCGGAAGGGTTAGGGTTAGGGTTAGGGATGAAAGCACATAGGAGAAAGAGATATTCTTGAATAACTTTTTTTGTGAAGGTCGGAGAGACTTGGAAAGTGGTTGCATCTGGACTAATTTGGGTCCTGCGGATCGATTGGTACCATCCCCGAGCTTGTACGACCTTCGGAAGAGGTCGACCGACGAAATTCCCCCAAATCTGAGGAGATATTCTTGAATAACTTTTTTTGTGAAGGTCGGAGAGACTTGCAAGTAGGCTCTACCCCCACTAAATGGGGTAGCGCGCATCGATCGGTACCAATCTTTGAGCTTCTCCGACTTTCGGAAGGGTTAGGGTTAGGGATGAAAGCACATAGGAGAAAGAGATATTCTTGAATAACTTTTTTTGTGAAGGTCGGAGAGACTTGCAAGTACGCTCTACCCCCACTAAATGGGGTAGCGCGCATCGATCGGTACCATCCTTGAGCTTCTCCGACTTTCGGAAGGGTTAGGGTTAGGGTTAGGGATGAAAGCACATAGGAGAAAGAGATATTCTTGAATAACTTTTTTTGTGAAGGTCGGAGAGACTTGGAAAGTGGTTGCATCTGGACTAATTTGGGTCCTGCGGATCGATTGGTACCATCCCCGAGCTTGTACGACCTTCGGAAGAGGTCGACCGACGAAATTCCCCCAAATCTGAGGAGATATTCTTGAATAACTTTTTTTGTGAAGGTCGGAGAGACTTGCAAGTAGGCTCTACCCCCACTAAATGGGGTAGCGCGCATCGATCGGTACCATCCTTGAGCTTCTCCGACTTTCGGAAGGGTTAGGGTTAGGGTTAGGGATGAAAGCACATAGGAGAAAGAGATATTCTTGAATAACTTTTTTTGTGAAGGTCGGAGAGACTTGCAAGTAGGCTCTACCCCCACTAAATGGGGTAGCGCGCATCGATCGGTACTATCCTTGAGCTTCTCCGACTTTCGGAAGGGTTAGGGTTAGGGTTAGGGATGAAAGCACATAGGAGAAAGAGATATTCTTGAATAACTTTTTTTGTGAAGGTCGGAGAGACTTGGAAAGTGGTTGCATCTGGACTAATTTGGGTCCTGCGGATCGATTGGTACCATCCCCGAGCTTGTACGACCTTCGGAAGAGGTCGACCGACGAAATTCCCCCAAATCTGAGGAGATATTCTTGAATAACTTTTTTTGTGAAGGTCGGAGAGACTTGCAAGTAGGCTCTACCCCCACTAAATGGGGTAGCGCGCATCGATCGGTACCATCCTTGAGCTTCTCAGACTTTCGGAAGGGTTAGGGTTAGGGTTAGGGATGAAAGCACATAGGAGAAAGAGATATTCTTGAATAACTTTTTTTGTGAAGGTCGGAGAGACTTGGAAAGTGGTTGCATCTGGACTAATTTGGGTCCTGCGGATCGATTGGTACCATCCCCGAGCTTGTACGACCTTCGGAAGAGGTCGACCGACGAAATTCCCCCAAATCTGAGGAGATATTCTTGAATAACTGTTTTTGTGAAGGACGGAGAGACTTGCAAGTAGGCTCTACCCCCACTAAATGGGGTAGCGCGCATCGATCGGTACCATCCTTGAGCTTCTCCGACTTTCGGAAGGGTTAGGGTTAGGGTTAGGGATGAAAGCACATAGGAGAAAGAGATATTCTTGAATAACTTTTTTTGTGAAGGTCGGAGAGACTTGCAAGTAGGCTCTACCCCCACTAAATGGGGTTGCGCGCATCGATCGGTACCATCCTTGAGCTTCTCCGACTTTCGGAAGGGTTAGGGTTAGGGATGAAAGCACATAGGAGAAAGAGATATTCTTGAATAACTTTTTTTGTGAAGGTCGGAGAGACTTGGAAAGTGGTTGCATCTGGACTAATTTGGGTCCTGCGGATCGATTGGTACCATCCCCGAGCTTGTACGACCTTCGGAAGAGGTCGACCGACGAAATTCCCCCAAATCTGAGGAGATATTCTTGAATAACTTTTTTTGTGAAGGTCGGAGAGACTTGCAAGTAGGCTCTACCCCCACTAAATGGGGTAGCGCGCATCGATCGGTACCATCCTTGAGCTTCTCCGACTTTCGGAAGGGTTAGGGTTAGGGTTAGGGATGAAAGCACATAGGAGAAAGAGATATTCTTGAATAACTTTTTTTGTGAAGGTCGGAGAGACTTGCAAGTACGCTCTACCCCCACTAAATGGGGTAGCGCGCATCGATCGGTACCATCCTTGAGCTTCTCCGACTTTCGGAAGGGTTAGGGTTAGGGTTAGGGATGAAAGCACATAGGAGAAAGAGATATTCTTGAATAACTTTTTTTGTGAAGGTCGGAGAGACTTGGAAAGTGGTTGCATCTGGACTAATTTGGGTCCTGCGGATCGATTGGTACCATCCCCGAGCTTGTACGACCTTCGGAAGAGGTCGACCGACGAAATTCCCCCAAATCTGAGGAGATATTCTTGAATAACTTTTTTTGTGAAGGTCGGAGAGACTTGCAAGTAGGCTCTACCCCCACTAAATGGGGTAGCGCGCATCGATCGGTACCATCCTTGAGCTTCTCCGACTTTCGGAAGGGTTAGGGTTAGGGTTAGGGATGAAAGCACATAGGAGAAAGAGATATTCTTGAATAACTTTTTTTGTGAAGGTCGGAGAGACTTGCAAGTAGGCTCTACCCCCACTAAATGGGGTAGCGCGCATCGATCGGTACTATCCTTGAGCTTCTCCGACTTTCGGAAGGGTTAGGGTTAGGGTTAGGGATGAAAGCACATAGGAGAAAGAGATATTCTTGAATAACTTTTTTTGTGAAGGTCGGAGAGACTTGGAAAGTGGTTGCATCTGGACTAATTTGGGTCCTGCGGATCGATTGGTACCATCCCCGAGCTTGTACGACCTTCGGAAGAGGTCGACCGACGAAATTCCCCCAAATCTGAGGAGATATTCTTGAATAACTTTTTTTGTGAAGGTCGGAGAGACTTGCAAGTAGGCTCTACCCCCACTAAATGGGGTAGCGCGCATCGATCGGTACCATCCTTGAGCTTCTCAGACTTTCGGAAGGGTTAGGGTTAGGGTTAGGGATGAAAGCACATAGGAGAAAGAGATATTCTTGAATAACTTTTTTTGTGAAGGTCGGAGAGACTTGGAAAGTGGTTGCATCTGGACTAATTTGGGTCCTGCGGATCGATTGGTACCATCCCCGAGCTTGTACGACCTTCGGAAGAGGTCGACCGACGAAATTCCCCCAAATCTGAGGAGATATTCTTGAATAACTGTTTTTGTGAAGGACGGAGAGACTTGCAAGTAGGCTCTACCCCCACTAAATGGGGTAGCGCGCATCGATCGGTACCATCCTTGAGCTTCTCCGACTTTCGGAAGGGTTAGGGTTAGGGTTAGGGATGAAAGCACATAGGAGAAAGAGATATTCTTGAATAACTTTTTTTGTGAAGGTCGGAGAGACTTGCAAGTAGGCTCTACCCCCACTAAATGGGGTAGCGCGCATCGATCGGTACCATCCTTGAGCTTCTCCGACTTTCGGAAGGGTTAGGGTTAGGGTTAGGGATGAAAGCACATAGGAGAAAGAGATATTCTTGAATAACTTTTTTTGTGAAGGTCGGAGAGACTTGCAAGTAGGCTCTACCCCCACTAAATGGGGTTGCGCGCATCGATCGGTACCATCCTTGAGCTTCTCCGACTTTCGGAAGGGTTAGGGTTAGGGTTAGGGATGAAAGCACATAGGAGAAAGAGATATTCTTGAATAACTTTTTTTGTGAAGGTCGGAGAGACTTGAAAAGTGGTTGCATCTGGACTAATTTGGGTCCTGCGGATCGATTGGTACCATCCCCGAGCTTGTACGACCTTCGGAAGAGGTCGACCGACGAAATTCCCCCAAATCTGAGGAGATATTCTTGAATAACTTTTTTTGTGAAGGTCGGAGAGACTTGCAAGTAGGCTCTACCCCCACTAAATGGGGTAGCGCGCATCGATCAGTACCATCCTTGAGCTTCTCCGACTTTTGGAAGGGTTAGGGTTAGGGTTAGGGATGAAAGCACATAGGAGAAAGAGATATTCTTGAATAACTTTTTTTGTGAAGGTCGGAGAGACTTGCAAGTAGGCTCTACCCCCACTAAATGGGGTTGCGCGCATCGATCGGTACCATCCTTGAGCTTCTCCGACTTTCGGAAGGGTTAGGGTTAGGGTTAGGGATGAAAGCACATAGGAGAAAGAGATATTCTTGAATAACTTTTTTTGTGAAGGTCGGAGAGACTTGTAAAGTGGTTGCATCTGGACTAATTTGGGTCCTGCGGATCGATTGGTACCATCCCCGAGCTTGTACGACCTTCGGAAGAGGTCGACCGACGAAATTCCCCCAAATCTGAGGAGATATTCTTGAATAACTTTTTTTGTGAAGGTCGGAGAGACTTGCAAGTAGGCTCTACCCCCACTAAATGGGGTAGCGCGCATCGATCGGTACCAATCTTTGAGCTTCTCCGACTTTCGGAAGGGTTAGGGTTAGGGTTAGGGATGAAAGCACATAGGAGAAAGAGATATTCTTGAATAACTTTTTTTGTGAAGGTCGGAGAGACTTGCAAGTACGCTCTACCCCCACTAAATGGGGTAGCGCGCATCGATCGGTACCATCCTTGAGCTTCTCCGACTTTCGGAAGGGTTAGGGTTAGGGTTAGGGATGAAAGCACATAGGAGAAAGAGATATTCTTGAATAACTTTTTTTGTGAAGGTCGGAGAGACTTGGAAAGTGGTTGCATCTGGACTAATTTGGGTCCTGCGGATCGATTGGTACCATCCCCGAGCTTGTACGACCTTCGGAAGAGGTCGACCGACGAAATTCCCCCAAATCTGAGGAGATATTCTTGAATAACTTTTTTTGTGAAGGTCGGAGAGACTTGCAAGTAGGCTCTACCCCCACTAAATGGGGTAGCGCGCATCGATCGGTACCATTCTTGAGCTTCTCCGACTTTCGGAAGGGTTAGGGTTAGGGTTAGGGATGAAAGCACATAGGAGAAAGAGATATTCTTGAATAACTTTTTTTGTGAAGGTCGGAGAGACTTGCAAGTAGGCTCTACCCCCACTAAATGGGGTAGCGCGCATCGATCGGTACCATCCTTGAGCTTCTCCGACTTTCGGAAGGGTTAGGGTTAGGGATGAAAGCACATAGGAGAAAGAGATATTCTTGAATAACTTTTTTTGTGAAGGTCGGAGAGACTTGCAAGTAGGCTCTACCCCCACTAAATGGGGTTGCGCGCATCGATCGGTACCATCCTTGAGCTTCTCCGACTTTCGGAAGGGTTAGGGTTAGGGTTAGGGATGAAAGCACATAGGAGAAAGAGATATTCTTGAATAACTTTTTTTGTGAAGGTCGGAGAGACTTGGAAAGTGGTTGCATCTGGACTAATTTGGGTCCTGCGGATCGATTGGTACCATCCCCGAGCTTGTACGACCTTCGGAAGAGGTCGACCGACGAAATTCCCCCAAATCTGAGGAGATATTCTTGAATAACTTTTTTTGTGAAGGTCGGAGAGACTTGCAAGTAGGCTCTACCCCCACTAAATGGAGTAGCGCGCATCGATCAGTACCATCCTTGAGCTTCTCCGACTTTCGGAAGGGTTAGGGTTAGGGTTAGGGATGAAAGCACATAGGAGAAAGAGATATTCTTGAATAACTTTTTTTGTGAAGGTCGGAGAGACTTGCAAGTAGGCTCTACCCCCACTAAATGGGGTTGCGCGCATCGATCGGTACCATCCTTGAGCTTCTCCGACTTTCGGAAGGGTTAGGGTTAGGGTTAGGGATGAAAGCACATAGGAGAAAGAGATATTCTTGAATAACTTTTTTTGTGAAGGTCGGAGAGACTTGGAAAGTGGTTGCATCTGGACTAATTTGGGTCCTGCGGATCGATTGGTACCATCCCCGAGCTTGTACGACCTTCGGAAGAGGTCGACCGACGAAATTCCCCCAAATCTGAGGAGATATTCTTGAATAACTTTTTTTGTGAAGGTCGGAGAGACTTGCAAGTAGGCTCTACCCCCACTAAATGGGGTAGCGCGCATCGATCGGTACCAATCTTTGAGCTTCTCCGACTTTCGGAAGGGTTAGGGTTAGGGTTAGGGATGAAAGCACATAGGAGAAAGAGATATTCTTGAATAACTTTTTTTGTGAAGGTCGGAGAGACTTGCAAGTACGCTCTACCCCCACTAAATGGGGTAGCGCGCATCGATCGGTACCATCCTTGAGCTTCTCCGACTTTCGGAAGGGTTAGGGTTAGGGTTAGGGATGAAAGCACATAGGAGAAAGAGATATTCTTGAATAACTTTTTTTGTGAAGGTCGGAGAGACTTGGAAAGTGGTTGCATCTGGACTAATTTGGGTCCTGCGGATCGATTGGTACCATCCCCGAGCTTGTACGACCTTCGGAAGAGGTCGACCGACGAAATTCCCCCAAATCTGAGGAGATATTCTTGAATAACTTTTTTTGTGAAGGTCGGAGAGACTTGCAAGTAGGCTCTACCCCCACTAAATGGGGTAGCGCGCATCGATTGGTACCATCCTTGAGCTTCTCCGACTTTCGGAAGGGTTAGGGTTAGGGTTAGGGATGAAAGCACATAGGAGAAAGAGATATTCTTGAATAACTTTTTTTGTGAAGGTCGGAGAGACTTGCAAGTAGGCTCTACCCCCACTAAATGGGGTAGCGCGCATCGATCGGTACTATCCTTGAGCTTCTCCGACTTTCGGAAGGGTTAGGGTTAGGGTTAGGGATGAAAGCACATAGGAGAAAGAGATATTCTTGAATAACTTTTTTTGTGAAGGTCGGAGAGACTTGGAAAGTGGTTGCATCTGGACTAATTTGGGTCCTGCGGATCGATTGGTACCATCCCCGAGCTTGTACGACCTTCGGAAGAGGTCGACCGACGAAATTCCCCCAAATCTGAGGAGATATTCTTGAATAACTTTTTTTGTGAAGGTCGGAGAGACTTGCAAGTAGGCTCTACCCCCACTAAATGGGGTAGCGCGCATCGATCGGTACTATCCTTGAGCTTCTCCGACTTTCGGAAGGGTTAGGGTTAGGGTTAGGGATGAAAGCACATAGGAGAAAGAGATATTCTTGAATAACTTTTTTTGTGAAGGTCGGAGAGACTTGGAAAGTGGTTGCATCTGGACTAATTTGGGTCCTGCGGATCGATTGGTACCATCCCCGAGCTTGTACGACCTTCGGAAGAGGTCGACCGACGAAATTCCCCCAAATCTGAGGAGATATTCTTGAATAACTTTTTTTGTGAAGGTCGGAGAGACTTGCAAGTAGGCTCTACCCCCACTAAATGGGGTAGCGCGCATCGATCGGTACCATCCTTGAGCTTCTCAGACTTTCGGAAGGGTTAGGGTTAGGGTTAGGGATGAAAGCACATAGGAGAAAGAGATATTCTTGAATAACTTTTTTTGTGAAGGTCGGAGAGACTTGGAAAGTGGTTGCATCTGGACTAATTTGGGTCCTGCGGATCGATTGGTACCATCCCCGAGCTTGTACGACCTTCGGAAGAGGTCGACCGACGAAATTCCCCCAAATCTGAGGAGATATTCTTGAATAACTTTTTTTGTGAAGGTCGGAGAGACTTGCAAGTAGGCTCTACCCCCACTAAATGGGGTAGCGCGCATCGATCGGTACCAATCTTTGAGCTTCTCCGACTTTCGGAAGGGTTAGGGTTAGGGTTAGGGATGAAAGCACATAGGAGAAAGAGATATTCTTGAATAACTTTTTTTGTGAAGGTCGGAGAGACTTGCAAGTACGCTCTACCCCCACTAAATGGGGTAGCGCGCATCGATCGGTACCATCCTTGAGCTTCTCCGACTTTCGGAAGGGTTAGGGTTAGGGTTAGGGATGAAAGCACATAGGAGAAAGAGATATTCTTGAATAACTTTTTTTGTGAAGGTCGGAGAGACTTGGAAAGTGGTTGCATCTGGACTAATTTGGGTCCTGCGGATCGATTGGTACCATCCCCGAGCTTGTACGACCTTCGGAAGAGGTCGACCGACGAAATTCCCCCAAATCTGAGGAGATATTCTTGAATAACTTTTTTTGTGAAGGTCGGAGAGACTTGCAAGTAGGCTCTACCCCCACTAAATGGGGTAGCGCGCATCGATCGGTACCATTCTTGAGCTTCTCCGACTTTCGGAAGGGTTAGGGTTAGGGTTAGGGATGAAAGCACATAGGAGAAAGAGATATTCTTGAATAACTTTTTTTGTGAAGGTCGGAGAGACTTGCAAGTAGGCTCTACCCCCACTAAATGGGGTAGCGCGCATCGATCGGTACCATCCTTGAGCTTCTCCGACTTTCGGAAGGGTTAGGGTTAGGGATGAAAGCACATAGGAGAAAGAGATATTCTTGAATAACTTTTTTTGTGAAGGTCGGAGAGACTTGCAAGTAGGCTCTACCCCCACTAAATGGGGTTGCGCGCATCGATCGGTACCATCCTTGAGCTTCTCCGACTTTCGGAAGGGTTAGGGTTAGGGTTAGGGATGAAAGCACATAGGAGAAAGAGATATTCTTGAATAACTTTTTTTGTGAAGGTCGGAGAGACTTGGAAAGTGGTTGCATCTGGACTAATTTGGGTCCTGCGGATCGATTGGTACCATCCCCGAGCTTGTACGACCTTCGGAAGAGGTCGACCGACGAAATTCCCCCAAATCTGAGGAGATATTCTTGAATAACTTTTTTTGTGAAGGTCGGAGAGACTTGCAAGTAGGCTCTACCCCCACTAAATGGAGTAGCGCGCATCGATCAGTACCATCCTTGAGCTTCTCCGACTTTCGGAAGGGTTAGGGTTAGGGTTAGGGATGAAAGCACATAGGAGAAAGAGATATTCTTGAATAACTTTTTTTGTGAAGGTCGGAGAGACTTGCAAGTAGGCTCTACCCCCACTAAATGGGGTTGCGCGCATCGATCGGTACCATCCTTGAGCTTCTCCGACTTTCGGAAGGGTTAGGGTTAGGGTTAGGGATGAAAGCACATAGGAGAAAGAGATATTCTTGAATAACTTTTTTTGTGAAGGTCGGAGAGACTTGTAAAGTGGTTGCATCTGGACTAATTTGGGTCCTGCGGATCGATTGGTACCATCCCCGAGCTTGTACGACCTTCGGAAGAGGTCGACCGACGAAATTCCCCCAAATCTGAGGAGATATTCTTGAATAACTTTTTTTGTGAAGGTCGGAGAGACTTGCAAGTAGGCTCTACCCCCACTAAATGGGGTAGCGCGCATCGATCGGTACCAATCTTTGAGCTTCTCCGACTTTCGGAAGGGTTAGGGTTAGGGTTAGGGATGAAAGCACATAGGAGAAAGAGATATTCTTGAATAACTTTTTTTGTGAAGGTCGGAGAGACTTGCAAGTACGCTCTACCCCCACTAAATGGGGTAGCGCGCATCGATCGGTACCATCCTTGAGCTTCTCCGACTTTCGGAAGGGTTAGGGTTAGGGTTAGGGATGAAAGCACATAGGAGAAAGAGATATTCTTGAATAACTTTTTTTGTGAAGGTCGGAGAGACTTGGAAAGTGGTTGCATCTGGACTAATTTGGGTCCTGCGGATCGATTGGTACCATCCCCGAGCTTGTACGACCTTCGGAAGAGGTCGACCGACGAAATTCCCCCAAATCTGAGGAGATATTCTTGAATAACTTTTTTTGTGAAGGTCGGAGAGACTTGCAAGTAGGCTCTACCCCCACTAAATGGGGTAGCGCGCATCGATCGGTACCATTCTTGAGCTTCTCCGACTTTCGGAAGGGTTAGGGTTAGGGTTAGGGATGAAAGCACATAGGAGAAAGAGATATTCTTGAATAACTTTTTTTGTGAAGGTCGGAGAGACTTGCAAGTAGGCTCTACCCCCACTAAATGGGGTAGCGCGCATCGATCGGTACCATCCTTGAGCTTCTCCGACTTTCGGAAGGGTTAGGGTTAGGGATGAAAGCACATAGGAGAAAGAGATATTCTTGAATAACTTTTTTTGTGAAGGTCGGAGAGACTTGCAAGTAGGCTCTACCCCCACTAAATGGGGTTGCGCGCATCGATCGGTACCATCCTTGAGCTTCTCCGACTTTCGGAAGGGTTAGGGTTAGGGTTAGGGATGAAAGCACATAGGAGAAAGAGATATTCTTGAATAACTTTTTTTGTGAAGGTCGGAGAGACTTGGAAAGTGGTTGCATCTGGACTAATTTGGGTCCTGCGGATCGATTGGTACCATCCCCGAGCTTGTACGACCTTCGGAAGAGGTCGACCGACGAAATTCCCCCAAATCTGAGGAGATATTCTTGAATAACTTTTTTTGTGAAGGTCGGAGAGACTTGCAAGTAGGCTCTACCCCCACTAAATGGAGTAGCGCGCATCGATCAGTACCATCCTTGAGCTTCTCCGACTTTCGGAAGGGTTAGGGTTAGGGTTAGGGATGAAAGCACATAGGAGAAAGAGATATTCTTGAATAACTTTTTTTGTGAAGGTCGGAGAGACTTGCAAGTAGGCTCTACCCCCACTAAATGGGGTTGCGCGCATCGATCGGTACCATCCTTGAGCTTCTCCGACTTTCGGAAGGGTTAGGGTTAGGGTTAGGGATGAAAGCACATAGGAGAAAGAGATATTCTTGAATAACTTTTTTTGTGAAGGTCGGAGAGACTTGGAAAGTGGTTGCATCTGGACTAATTTGGGTCCTGCGGATCGATTGGTACCATCCCCGAGCTTGTACGACCTTCGGAAGAGGTCGACCGACGAAATTCCCCCAAATCTGAGGAGATATTCTTGAATAACTTTTTTTGTGAAGGTCGGAGAGACTTGCAAGTAGGCTCTACCCCCACTAAATGGGGTAGCGCGCATCGATCGGTACCAATCTTTGAGCTTCTCCGACTTTCGGAAGGGTTAGGGTTAGGGTTAGGGATGAAAGCACATAGGAGAAAGAGATATTCTTGAATAACTTTTTTTGTGAAGGTCGGAGAGACTTGCAAGTACGCTCTACCCCCACTAAATGGGGTAGCGCGCATCGATCGGTACCATCCTTGAGCTTCTCCGACTTTCGGAAGGGTTAGGGTTAGGGTTAGGGATGAAAGCACATAGGAGAAAGAGATATTCTTGAATAACTTTTTTTGTGAAGGTCGGAGAGACTTGGAAAGTGGTTGCATCTGGACTAATTTGGGTCCTGCGGATCGATTGGTACCATCCCCGAGCTTGTACGACCTTCGGAAGAGGTCGACCGACGAAATTCCCCCAAATCTGAGGAGATATTCTTGAATAACTTTTTTTGTGAAGGTCGGAGAGACTTGCAAGTAGGCTCTACCCCCACTAAATGGGGTAGCGCGCATCGATTGGTACCATCCTTGAGCTTCTCCGACTTTCGGAAGGGTTAGGGTTAGGGTTAGGGATGAAAGCACATAGGAGAAAGAGATATTCTTGAATAACTTTTTTTGTGAAGGTCGGAGAGACTTGCAAGTAGGCTCTACCCCCACTAAATGGGGTAGCGCGCATCGATCGGTACTATCCTTGAGCTTCTCCGACTTTCGGAAGGGTTAGGGTTAGGGTTAGGGATGAAAGCACATAGGAGAAAGAGATATTCTTGAATAACTTTTTTTGTGAAGGTCGGAGAGACTTGGAAAGTGGTTGCATCTGGACTAATTTGGGTCCTGCGGATCGATTGGTACCATCCCCGAGCTTGTACGACCTTCGGAAGAGGTCGACCGACGAAATTCCCCCAAATCTGAGGAGATATTCTTGAATAACTTTTTTTGTGAAGGTCGGAGAGACTTGCAAGTAGGCTCTACCCCCACTAAATGGGGTAGCGCGCATCGATCGGTACTATCCTTGAGCTTCTCCGACTTTCGGAAGGGTTAGGGTTAGGGTTAGGGATGAAAGCACATAGGAGAAAGAGATATTCTTGAATAACTTTTTTTGTGAAGGTCGGAGAGACTTGGAAAGTGGTTGCATCTGGACTAATTTGGGTCCTGCGGATCGATTGGTACCATCCCCGAGCTTGTACGACCTTCGGAAGAGGTCGACCGACGAAATTCCCCCAAATCTGAGGAGATATTCTTGAATAACTTTTTTTGTGAAGGTCGGAGAGACTTGCAAGTAGGCTCTACCCCCACTAAATGGGGTAGCGCGCATCGATCGGTACCATCCTTGAGCTTCTCAGACTTTCGGAAGGGTTAGGGTTAGGGTTAGGGATGAAAGCACATAGGAGAAAGAGATATTCTTGAATAACTTTTTTTGTGAAGGTCGGAGAGACTTGGAAAGTGGTTGCATCTGGACTAATTTGGGTCCTGCGGATCGATTGGTACCATCCCCGAGCTTGTACGACCTTCGGAAGAGGTCGACCGACGAAATTCCCCCAAATCTGAGGAGATATTCTTGAATAACTGTTTTTGTGAAGGACGGAGAGACTTGCAAGTAGGCTCTACCCCCACTAAATGGGGTAGCGCGCATCGATCGGTACCATCCTTGAGCTTCTCCGACTTTCGGAAGGGTTAGGGTTAGGGTTAGGGATGAAAGCACATAGGAGAAAGAGATATTCTTGAATAACTTTTTTTGTGAAGGTCGGAGAGACTTGCAAGTAGGCTCTACCCCCACTAAATGGGGTTGCGCGCATCGATCAGTACCATCCTTGAGCTTCTCCGACTTTCGGAAGGGTTAGGGTTAGGGTTAGGGATGAAAGCACATAGGAGAAAGAGATATTCTTGAATAACTTTTTTTGTGAAGGTCGGAGAGACTTGGAAAGTGGTTGCATCTGGACTAATTTGGGTCCTGCGGATCGATTGGTACCATCCCCGAGCTTGTACGACCTTCGGAAGAGGTCGACCGACGAAATTCCCCCAAATCTGAGGAGATATTCTTGAATAACTTTTTTGTGAAGGTCGGAGAGACTTGCAAGTAGGCTCTACCCCCACTAAATGGGGTAGCGCGCATCGATCGGTACCATCCTTGAGCTTCTCCGACTTTCGGAAGGGTTAGGGTTAGGGTTAGGGATGAAAGCACATAGGAGAAAGAGATATTCTTGAATAACTTTTTTGTGAAGGTCGGAGAGACTTGGAAAGTGGTTGCATCTGGACTAATTTGGGTCCTGCGGATCGATTGGTACCATCCCCGAGCTTGTACGACCTTCGGAAGAGGTCGACCGACGAAATTCCCCCAAATCTGAGGAGATATTCTTGAATAACTTTTTTTGTGAAGGTCGGAGAGACTTGCAAGTAGGCTCTACCCCCACTAAATGGGGTAGCGCACATCGATCGGTACCATCCTTGAGCTTCTCCGACTTTCGGAAGGGTTAGGGTTAGGGTTAGGGATGAAAGCACATAGGAGAAAGAGATATTCTTGAATAACTTTTTTTGTGAAGGTCGGAGAGACTTGCAAGTAGGCTCTACCCCCACTAAATTGGGTTGCGCGCATCGATCGGTACCATCCTTGAGCTTCTCCGACTTTCGGAAGGGTTAGGGTTAGGGTTAGGGATGAAAGCACATAGGAGAAAGAGATATTCTTGAATAACTTTTTTTGTGAAGGTCGGAGAGACTTGGAAAGTGGTTGCATCTGGACTAATTTGGGTCCTGCGGATCGATTGGTACCATCCCCGAGCTTGTACGACCTTCGGAAGAGGTCGACCGACGAAATTCCCCCAAATCTGAGGAGATATTCTTGAATAACTTTTTTTGTGAAGGTCGGAGAGACTTGCAAGTAGGCTCTACCCCCACTAAATGGGGTAGCGCGCATCGATCGGTACCATCCTTGAGCTTCTCCGACTTTCGGAAGGGTTAGGGTTAGGGTTAGGGATGAAAGCACATAGGAGAAAGAGATATTCTTGAATAACTTTTTTTGTGAAGGTCGGAGAGACTTGGAAAGTGGTTGCATCTGGACTAATTTGGGTCCTGCGGATCGATTGGTACCATCCCCGAGCTTGTACGACCTTCGGAAGAGGTCGACCGACGAAATTCCCCCAAATCTGAGGAGATATTCTTGAATAACTTTTTTGTGAAGGTCGGAGAGACTTGCAAGTAGGCTCTACCCCACTAAATGGGGTAGCGGCGCATCGATCGGTACCATCCTTGAGCTTCTCCGACTTTCGGAAGGGTTAGGGTTAGGGTTAGGATGAAAGCACATAGGAGAAAGAGATATTCTTGAATAACTTTTTTTGTGAAGGTCGGAGAGACTTGCAAGTAGGCTCTACCCCCACTAAATTGGGTTGCGCGCATCGATCGGTACCATCCTTGAGCTTCTCCGACTTTCGGAAGGGTTAGGGTTAGGGTTAGGGATGAAAGCACATAGGAGAAAGAGATATTCTTGAATAACTTTTTTTGTGAAGGTCGGAGAGACTTGGAAAGTGGTTGCATCTGGACTAATTTGGGTCCTGCGGATCGATTGTACCATCCCCGAGCTTGTACGACCTTCGGAAGAGGTCGACCGACGAAATTCCCCAAATCTGAGGAGATATTCTTGAATAACTTTTTTTGTGAAGGTCGGAGAGACTTGCAAGTAGGCTCTACCCCACTAAATGGGGTAGCGCGCCATCGATCAGTACCATCCTTGAGCTTCTCCGACTTTCGAAGGGGTTAGGGTTAGGGTTAGGGATGAAAGCACATAGGAGAAAGAGATATTCTTGAATAACTTTTTTTGTGAAGGTCGGAGAGA
>NW_026870471.1:0-53769 GCF_963576545.1 Limanda limanda
ACAGCGTGTAATAACTACATTACTAGTTTAAGGCACAGGACCTGTGACAGACTGGGGACCAGGGAGCCCCCTGGAGTGAAGGACCGTGCACCTCCTGCCACCTTTTTAAAGGAGGCAGGATCATTTTCCCCTATCCTAACCCGCCAGTGCCTCCTCCGGGTTCTCGCTTCCTGGTCCTCAGTCCAGTAGTCTTGTGCTTTTAATGACTCTCTTAGTCAAATGTTCTGGACTTCAACTCTAATTTGAGAAGACAGTCATGAAACCCCTATCCCTAATCAGAGACCCTCTATTCTAACCCTAACCATAGGACCCCTTGCCTGAACCTAACCTCTAACCCCTAAGCAGGGCAATTTATCTGTAATAACCTCACCCAACTACTTTGTTGTTGAACGAAAACGAAGACTCCACACCAATTGGTTTGAAAATCTTTAATTGGGAAGTAACAGGAGTATAGACCAAAAATATGGCAAAAAGTACACTGAAATGCCCCACCCAACTTGGTGTAGTAGGTTATGTAGGTGATAAAAAATCCCAAATATTATATAACTGGAGCTATTAATCTGAATTCACAACAAAAGCATAGTAAAGGATTGAGATGAAAAAGGGAAACTGTGATGCCAAGGAACTGGGAAATTCTGGACTGGGAAATTCTTCAAAGGGGAGGAGCTAGATGGGATATAAAAGCAGGGACACAAGCTCTCACAGAGACTCACAATGGGGACGACACATGACTAATTCGAACTGACATACTTACCTGCCCTTGCCTGATGAAGAAACAAAAGATTTCGAAACGTCGCGACAGGGCTTCCAGACTAAACCAAAATTTACTTACCTGACTAAGCCACGAACCCTCCCTCGGATGAGTGGAGAGACTTAAGCATAAAAAATGTATATTTGTAAAAAGTTCGTTTAAAGTTTAATATAAATAGTCCACGTATCTGTAATCACAGCGTGTAATAACTACATTACTAGTTTAAGGGCACAGGACCTGTGACAAATGGGGACCAGGGAGCCCCCTGGAGTGAAGGACCGTGCACCTCCTGCCACCTTTTTAAAGGAGGCAGGATCATTTTCCCCTATCCTAACCCGCCAGTGCCTCCTCCGGGTTCTCGCTTCCTGGTCCTCAGTCCAGTAGTCTTGTGCTTTTAATGACTCTCTTAGTCAAATGTTCTGGACTTCAACTCTAATTTGAGAAGACAGTCATGAAACCCCTATCCCTAATCAGAGACCCTCTATTCTAACCCTAACCATAGGACCCCTTGCCTGAACCTAACCTCTAACCCCTAAGCAGGGCAATTTATCTGTAATAACCTCACCCAACTACTTTGTTGTTGAACGAAAACGAAGACTCCACACCAATTGGTTTGAAAATCTTTAATTGGGAAGTAACAGGAGTATAGACCAAAAATATGGCAAAAAGTACACTGAAATGCCCCACCCCAACTTGGTGTAGTATGGTTATGTAGGTGATAAAAAATCCCAAATATTATATAACTGGAGCTATTAATCTGAATTCACAACAAAAGCATAGTAAAGGATTGAGATGAAAAAGGGAAACTGTGATGCCAAGGAACTGGGAAATTCTGGACTGGGAAATTCTTCAAAGGGGAGGAGCTAGATGGGATATAAAAGCAGGGACACAAGCTCTCACAGAGACTCACAATGGGGACGACACATGACTAATTCGAACTGACATACTTACCTGCCCTTGCCTGATGAAGAAACAAAAGATTTCCGAAACGTCGCGACAGGGCTTCCAGACTAAACCAAAATTTACTTACCTGACTAAGCCACGAACCCTCCCTCGGATGAGTGGAGAGACTTAAGCATAAAAAATGTATATTTGTAAAAAGTTCGTTTAAAGTTTAATATAAATAGTCCACGTATCTGTAATCACAGCGTGTAATAACTACATTACTAGTTTAAGGGCACAGGACCTGTGACAAATGGGGACCAGGGAGCCCCCTGGAGTGAAGGACCGTGCACCTCCTGCCACCTTTTTAAAGGAGGCAGGATCATTTTCCCCTATCCTAACCCGCCAGTGCCTCCTCCGGGTTCTCGCTTCCTGGTCCTCAGTCCAGTAGTCTTGTGCTTTTAATGACTCTCTTAGTCAAATGTTCTGGACTTCAACTCTAATTTGAGAAGACAGTCATGAAACCCCTATCCCTAATCAGAGACCCTCTATTCTAACCCTAACCATAGGACCCCTTGCCTGAACCTAACCTCTAACCCCTAAGCAGGGCAATTTATCTGTAATAACCTCACCCAACTACTTTGTTGTTGAACGAAAACGAAGACTCCACACCAATTGGTTTGAAAATCTTTAATTGGGAAGTAACAGGAGTATAGACCAAAAATATGGCAAAAAGTACACTGAAATGCCCCACCCAACTTGGTGTAGTATGGTTATGTAGGTGATAAAAATCCCAAATATTATATAACTGGAGCTATTAATCTGAATTCACAACAAAAGCATAGTAAAGGATTGAGATGAAAAAGGGAAACTGTGATGCCAAGGAACTGGGAAATTCTGGACTGGGAAATTCTTCAAAGGGGAGGAGCTAGATGGGATATAAAAGCAGGGACACAAGCTCTCACAGAGACTCACAATGGGGACGACACATGACTAATTCGAACTGACATACTTACCTGCCCTTGCCTGATGAAGAAACAAAAGATTTCGAAACGTCGCGACAGGGGCTTCCAGACTAAACCAAAATTTACTTACCTGACTAAGCCACGAACCCTCCCTCGGATGAGTGGAGAGACTTAAGCATAAAAAATGTATATTTGTAAAAAGTTCGTTTAAAGTTTAATATAAATAGTCCACGTATCTGTAATCACAGCGTGTAATAACTACATTACTAGTTTAAGGGCACAGGACCTGTGACAAATGGGGACCAGGGAGCCCCCTGGAGTGAAGGACCGTGCACCTCCTGCCACCTTTTTAAAGGAGGCAGGATCATTTTCCCCTATCCTAACCCGCCAGTGCCTCCTCCGGGTTCTCGCTTCCTGGTCCTCAGTCCAGTAGTCTTGTGCTTTTAATGACTCTCTTAGTCAAATGTTCTGGACTTCAACTCTAATTTGAGAAGACAGTCATGAAACCCCTATCCCTAATCAGAGACCCTCTATTCTAACCCTAACCATAGGACCCCTTGCCTGAACCTAACCTCTAACCCCTAAGCAGGGCAATTTATCTGTAATAACCTCACCCAACTACTTTGTTGTTGAACGAAAACGAAGACTCCACACCAATTGGTTTGAAAATCTTTAATTGGGAAGTAACAGGAGTATAGACCAAAAATATGGCAAAAAGTACACTGAAATGCCCCACCCAACTTGGTGTAGTATGGTTATGTAGGTGATAAAAAATCCCAAATATTATATAACTGGAGCTATTAATCTGAATTCACAACAAAAGCATAGTAAAGGATTGAGATGAAAAAGGGAAACTGTGATGCCAAGGAACTGGGAAATTCTGGACTGGGAAATTCTTCAAAGGGGAGGAGCTAGATGGGATATAAAAGCAGGGACACAAGCTCTCACAGAGACTCACAATGGGGACGACACATGACTAATTCGAACTGACATACTTACCTGCCCTTGCCTGATGAAGAAACAAAAGATTTCGAAACGTCGCGACAGGGCTTCCAGACTAAACCAAAATTTACTTACCTGACTAAGCCACGAACCCTCCCTCGGATGAGTGGAGAGACTTAAGCATAAAAAATGTATATTTGTAAAAAGTTCGTTTAAAGTTTAATATAAATAGTCCACGTATCTGTAATCACAGCGTGTAATAACTACATTACTAGTTTAAGGGCACAGGACCTGTGACAAATGGGGACCAGGGAGCCCCCTGGAGTGAAGGACCGTGCACCTCCTGCCACCTTTTTAAAGGAGGCAGGATCATTTTCCCCTATCCTAACCCGCCAGTGCCTCCTCCGGGTTCTCGCTTCCTGGTCCTCAGTCCAGTAGTCTTGTGCTTTTAATGACTCTCTTAGTCAAATGTTCTGGACTTCAACTCTAATTTGAGAAGACAGTCATGAAACCCCTATCCCTAATCAGAGACCCTCTATTCTAACCCTAACCATAGGACCCCTTGCCTGAACCTAACCTCTAACCCCTAAGCAGGGCAATTTATCTGTAATAACCTCACCCAACTACTTTGTTGTTGAACGAAAACGAAGACTCCACACCAATTGGTTTGAAAATCTTTAATTGGGAAGTAACAGGAGTATAGACCAAAAATATGGCAAAAAGTACACTGAAATGCCCCACCCAACTTGGTGTAGTATGGTTATGTAGGTGATAAAAAATCCCAAATATTATATAACTGGAGCTATTAATCTGAATTCACAACAAAAGCATAGTAAAGGATTGAGATGAAAAAGGGAAACTGTGATGCCAAGGAACTGGGAAATTCTGGACTGGGAAATTCTTCAAAGGGGAGGAGCTAGATGGGATATAAAAGCAGGGACACAAGCTCTCACAGAGACTAATGGGGACGACACATGACTAATTCGAACTGACATACTTACCTGCCCTTGCCTGATGAAGAAACAAAAGATTTCGAAACGTCGCGACAGGGCTTCCAGACTAAACCAAAATTTACTTACCTGACTAAGCCACGAACCCTCCCTCGGATGAGTGGAGAGACTTAAGCATAAAAAATGTATATTTGTAAAAAGTTCGTTTAAAGTTTAATATAAATAGTCCACGTATCTGTAATCACAGCGTGTAATAACTACATTACTAGTTTAAGGGCACAGGACCTGTGACAAATGGGGACCAGGGAGCCCCCTGGAGTGAAGGACCGTGCACCTCCTGCCACCTTTTAAAGGAGGCAGGATCATTTTCCCCTATCCTAACCCGCCAGTGCCTCCTCCGGGTTCTCGCTTCCTGGTCCTCAGTCCAGTAGTCTTGTGCTTTTAATGACTCTCTTAGTCAAATGTTCTGGACTTCAACTCTAATTTGAGAAGACAGTCATGAAACCCCTATCCCTAATCAGAGACCCTCTATTCTAACCCTAACCATAGGACCCCTTGCCTGAACCTAACCTCTAACCCCTAAGCAGGGCAATTTATCTGTAATAACCTCACCCAACTACTTTGTTGTTGAACGAAAACGAAGACTCCACACCAATTGGTTTGAAAATCTTTAATTGGGAAGTAACAGGAGTATAGACCAAAAATATGGCAAAAAGTACACTGAAATGCCCCACCCAACTTGGTGTAGTATGGTTATGTAGGTGATAAAAAATCCCAAATATTATATAACTGGAGCTATTAATCTGAATTCACAACAAAAGCATAGTAAAGGATTGAGATGAAAAAGGGAAACTGTGATGCCAAGGAACTGGGAAATTCTGGACTGGGAAATTCTTCAAAGGGGAGGAGCTAGATGGGATATAAAAGCAGGGACACAAGCTCTCACAGAGACTCACAATGGGGACGACACATGACTAATTCGAACTGACATACTTACCTGCCCTTGCCTGATGAAGAAACAAAAGATTTCGAAACGTCGCGACAGGGCTTCCAGACTAAACCAAAATTTACTTACCTGACTAAGCCACGAACCCTCCCTCGGATGAGTGGAGAGACTTAAGCATAAAAAATGTATATTTGTAAAAAGTTCGTTTAAAGTTTAATATAAATAGTCCACGTATCTGTAATCACAGCGTGTAATAACTACATTACTAGTTTAAGGGCACAGGACCTGTGACAAATGGGGACCAGGGAGCCCCCTGGAGTGAAGGACCGTGCACCTCCTGCCACCTTTTTAAAGGAGGCAGGATCATTTTCCCCTATCCTAACCCGCCAGTGCCTCCTCCGGGTTCTCGCTTCCTGGTCCTCAGTCCAGTAGTCTTGTGCTTTTAATGACTCTCTTAGTCAAATGTTCTGGACTTCAACTCTAATTTGAGAAGACAGTCATGAAACCCCTATCCCTAATCAGAGACCCTCTATTCTAACCCTAACCATAGGACCCCTTGCCTGAACCTAACCTCTAACCCCTAAGCAGGGCAATTTATCTGTAATAACCTCACCCAACTACTTTGTTGTTGAACGAAAACGAAGACTCCACACCAATTGGTTTGAAAATCTTTAATTGGGAAGTAACAGGAGTATAGACCAAAAAATATGGCAAAAAGTACACTGAAATGCCCCACCCAACTTGGTGTAGTATGGTTATGTAGGTGATAAAAAATCCCAAATATTATATAACTGGAGCTATTAATCTGAATTCACAACAAAAGCATAGTAAAGGATTGAGATGAAAAAGGGAAACTGTGATGCCAAGGAACTGGGAAATTCTGGACTGGGAAATTCTTCAAAGGGGAGGAGCTAGATGGGATATAAAAGCAGGGACACAAGCTCTCACAGAGACTCACAATGGGGACGACACATGACTAATTCGAACTGACATACTTACCTGCCCTTGCCTGATGAAGAAACAAAAGATTTCGAAACGTCGCGACAGGGCTTCCAGACTAAACCAAAATTTACTTACCTGACTAAGCCACGAACCCTCCCTCGGATGAGTGGAGAGACTTAAGCATAAAAAATGTATATTTGTAAAAAGTTCGTTTAAAGTTTAATATAAATAGTCCACGTATCTGTAATCACAGCGTGTAATAACTACATTACTAGTTTAAGGGCACAGGACCTGTGACAAATGGGGACCAGGGAGCCCCCTGGAGTGAAGGACCGTGCACCTCCTGCCACCTTTTTAAAGGAGGCAGGATCATTTTCCCCTATCCTAACCCGCCAGTGCCTCCTCCGGGTTCTCGCTTCCTGGTCCTCAGTCCAGTAGTCTTGTGCTTTTAATGACTCTCTTAGTCAAATGTTCTGGACTTCAACTCTAATTTGAGAAGACAGTCATGAAACCCCTATCCCTAATCAGAGACCCTCTATTCTAACCCTAACCATAGGACCCCTTGCCTGAACCTAACCTCTAACCCCTAAGCAGGGCAATTTATCTGTAATAACCTCACCCAACTACTTTGTTGTTGAACGAAAACGAAGACTCCACACCAATTGGTTTGAAAATCTTTAATTGGGAAGTAACAGGAGTATAGACCAAAAATATGGCAAAAAGTACACTGAAATGCCCCACCCAACTTGGTGTAGTATGGTTATGTAGGTGATAAAAAATCCCAAATATTATATAACTGGAGCTATTAATCTGAATTCACAACAAAAGCATAGTAAAGGATTGAGATGAAAAAGGGAAACTGTGATGCCAAGGAACTGGGAAATTCTGGACTGGGAAATTCTTCAAAGGGGAGGAGCTAGATGGGATATAAAAGCAGGGACACAAGCTCTCACAGAGACTCACAATGGGGACGACACATGACTAATTCGAACTGACATACTTACCTGCCCTTGCCTGATGAAGAAACAAAAGATTTCGAAACGTCGCGACAGGGCTTCCAGACTAAACCAAAATTTACTTACCTGACTAAGCCACGAACCCTCCCTCGGATGAGTGGAGAGACTTAAGCATAAAAAATGTATATTTGTAAAAAGTTCGTTTAAAGTTTAATATAAATAGTCCACGTATCTGTAATCACAGCGTGTAATAACTACATTACTAGTTTAAGGGCACAGGACCTGTGACAAATGGGGACCAGGGAGCCCCCTGGAGTGAAGGACCGTGCACCTCCTGCCACCTTTTTAAAGGAGGCAGGATCATTTTCCCCTATCCTAACCCGCCAGTGCCTCCTCCGGGTTCTCGCTTCCTGGTCCTCAGTCCAGTAGTCTTGTGCTTTTAATGACTCTCTTAGTCAAATGTTCTGGACTTCAACTCTAATTTGAGAAGACAGTCATGAAACCCCTATCCCTAATCAGAGACCCTCTATTCTAACCCTAACCATAGGACCCCTTGCCTGAACCTAACCTCTAACCCCTAAGCAGGGCAATTTATCTGTAATAACCTCACCCAACTACTTTGTTGTTGAACGAAAACGAAGACTCCACACCAATTGGTTTGAAAATCTTTAATTGGGAAGTAACAGGAGTATAGACCAAAAATATGGCAAAAAGTACACTGAAATGCCCCACCCAACTTGGTGTAGTATGGTTATGTAGGTGATAAAAAATCCCAAATATTATATAACTGGAGCTATTAATCTGAATTCACAACAAAAGCATAGTAAAGGATTGAGATGAAAAAGGGAAACTGTGATGCCAAGGAACTGGGAAATTCTGGACTGGGAAATTCTTCAAAGGGGAGGAGCTAGATGGGATATAAAAGCAGGGACACAAGCTCTCACAGAGACTCACAATGGGGACGACACATGACTAATTCGAACTGACATACTTACCTGCCCTTGCCTGATGAAGAAACAAAAGATTTCGAAACGTCGCGACAGGGCTTCCAGACTAAACCAAAATTTACTTACCTGACTAAGCCACGAACCCTCCCTCGGATGAGTGGAGAGACTTAAGCATAAAAAATGTATATTTGTAAAAAGTTCGTTTAAAGTTTAATATAAATAGTCCACGTATCTGTAATCACAGCGTGTAATAACTACATTACTAGTTTAAGGGCACAGGACCTGTGACAAATGGGGACCAGGGAGCCCCCTGGAGTGAAGGACCGTGCACCTCCTGCCACCTTTTTAAAGGAGGCAGGATCATTTTCCCCTATCCTAACCCGCCAGTGCCTCCTCCGGGTTCTCGCTTCCTGGTCCTCAGTCCAGTAGTCTTGTGCTTTTAATGACTCTCTTAGTCAAATGTTCTGGACTTCAACTCTAATTTGAGAAGACAGTCATGAAACCCCTATCCCTAATCAGAGACCCTCTATTCTAACCCTAACCATAGGACCCCTTGCCTGAACCTAACCTCTAACCCCTAAGCAGGGCAATTTATCTGTAATAACCTCACCCAACTACTTTGTTGTTGAACGAAAACGAAGACTCCACACCAATTGGTTTGAAAATCTTTAATTGGGAAGTAACAGGAGTATAGACCAAAAATATGGCAAAAAGTACACTGAAATGCCCCACCCAACTTGGTGTAGTATGGTTATGTAGGTGATAAAAAATCCCAAATATTATATAACTGGAGCTATTAATCTGAATTCACAACAAAAGCATAGTAAAGGATTGAGATGAAAAAGGGAAACTGTGATGCCAAGGAACTGGGAAATTCTGGACTGGGAAATTCTTCAAAGGGGAGGAGCTAGATGGGATATAAAAGCAGGGACACAAGCTCTCACAGAGACTCACAATGGGGACGACACATGACTAATTCGAACTGACATACTTACCTGCCCTTGCCTGATGAAGAAACAAAAGATTTCGAAACGTCGCGACAGGGCTTCCAGACTAAACCAAAATTTACTTACCTGACTAAGCCACGAACCCTCCCTCGGATGAGTGGAGAGACTTAAGCATAAAAAATGTATATTTGTAAAAAGTTCGTTTAAAGTTTAATATAAATAGTCCACGTATCTGTAATCACAGCGTGTAATAACTACATTACTAGTTTAAGGGCACAGGACCTGTGACAAATGGGGACCAGGGAGCCCCCTGGAGTGAAGGACCGTGCACCTCCTGCCACCTTTTTAAAGGAGGCAGGATCATTTTCCCCTATCCTAACCCGCCAGTGCCTCCTCCGGGTTCTCGCTTCCTGGTCCTCAGTCCAGTAGTCTTGTGCTTTTAATGACTCTCTTAGTCAAATGTTCTGGACTTCAACTCTAATTTGAGAAGACAGTCATGAAACCCCTATCCCTAATCAGAGACCCTCTATTCTAACCCTAACCATAGGACCCCTTGCCTGAACCTAACCTCTAACCCCTAAGCAGGGCAATTTATCTGTAATAACCTCACCCAACTACTTTGTTGTTGAACGAAAACGAAGACTCCACACCAATTGGTTTGAAAATCTTTAATTGGGAAGTAACAGGAGTATAGACCAAAAATATGGCAAAAAGTACACTGAAATGCCCCACCCAACTTGGTGTAGTATGGTTATGTAGGTGATAAAAAATCCCAAATATTATATAACTGGAGCTATTAATCTGAATTCACAACAAAAGCATAGTAAAGGATTGAGATGAAAAAGGGAAACTGTGATGCCAAGGAACTGGGAAATTCTGGACTGGGAAATTCTTCAAAGGGGAGGAGCTAGATGGGATATAAAAGCAGGGACACAAGCTCTCACAGAGACTCACAATGGGGACGACACATGACTAATTCGAACTGACATACTTACCTGCCCTTGCCTGATGAAGAAACAAAAGATTTCGAAACGTCGCGACAGGGCTTCCAGACTAAACCAAAATTTACTTACCTGACTAAGCCACGAACCCTCCCTCGGATGAGTGGAGAGACTTAAGCATAAAAAATGTATATTTGTAAAAAGTTCGTTTAAAGTTTAATATAAATAGTCCACGTATCTGTAATCACAGCGTGTAATAACTACATTACTAGTTTAAGGGCACAGGACCTGTGACAAATGGGGACCAGGGAGCCCCCTGGAGTGAAGGACCGTGCACCTCCTGCCACCTTTTTAAAGGAGGCAGGATCATTTTCCCCTATCCTAACCCGCCAGTGCCTCCTCCGGGTTCTCGCTTCCTGGTCCTCAGTCCAGTAGTCTTGTGCTTTTAATGACTCTCTTAGTCAAATGTTCTGGACTTCAACTCTAATTTGAGAAGACAGTCATGAAACCCCTATCCCTAATCAGAGACCCTCTATTCTAACCCTAACCATAGGACCCCTTGCCTGAACCTAACCTCTAACCCCTAAGCAGGGCAATTTATCTGTAATAACCTCACCCAACTACTTTGTTGTTGAACGAAAACGAAGACTCCACACCAATTGGTTTGAAAATCTTTAATTGGGAAGTAACAGGAGTATAGACCAAAAATATGGCAAAAAGTACACTGAAATGCCCCACCCAACTTGGTGTAGTATGGTTATGTAGGTGATAAAAAATCCCAAATATTATATAACTGGAGCTATTAATCTGAATTCACAACAAAAGCATAGTAAAGGATTGAGATGAAAAAGGGAAACTGTGATGCCAAGGAACTGGGAAATTCTGGACTGGGAAATTCTTCAAAGGGGAGGAGCTAGATGGGATATAAAAGCAGGGACACAAGCTCTCACAGAGACTCACAATGGGGACGACACATGACTAATTCGAACTGACATACTTACCTGCCCTTGCCTGATGAAGAAACAAAAGATTTCGAAACGTCGCGACAGGGCTTCCAGACTAAACCAAAATTTACTTACCTGACTAAGCCACGAACCCTCCCTCGGATGAGTGGAGAGACTTAAGCATAAAAAATGTATATTTGTAAAAAGTTCGTTTAAAGTTTAATATAAATAGTCCACGTATCTGTAATCACAGCGTGTAATAACTACATTACTAGTTTAAGGGCACAGGACCTGTGACAAATGGGGACCAGGGAGCCCCCTGGAGTGAAGGACCGTGCACCTCCTGCCACCTTTTTAAAGGAGGCAGGATCATTTTCCCCTATCCTAACCCGCCAGTGCCTCCTCCGGGTTCTCGCTTCCTGGTCCTCAGTCCAGTAGTCTTGTGCTTTTAATGACTCTCTTAGTCAAATGTTCTGGACTTCAACTCTAATTTGAGAAGACAGTCATGAAACCCCTATCCCTAATCAGAGACCCTCTATTCTAACCCTAACCATAGGACCCCTTGCCTGAACCTAACCTCTAACCCCTAAGCAGGGCAATTTATCTGTAATAACCTCACCCAACTACTTTGTTGTTGAACGAAAACGAAGACTCCACACCAATTGGTTTGAAAATCTTTAATTGGGAAGTAACAGGAGTATAGACCAAAAATATGGCAAAAAGTACACTGAAATGCCCCACCCAACTTGGTGTAGTATGGTTATGTAGGTGATAAAAAATCCCAAATATTATATAACTGGAGCTATTAATCTGAATTCACAACAAAAGCATAGTAAAGGATTGAGATGAAAAAGGGAAACTGTGATGCCAAGGAACTGGGAAATTCTGGACTGGGAAATTCTTCAAAGGGGAGGAGCTAGATGGGATATAAAAGCAGGGACACAAGCTCTCACAGAGACTCACAATGGGGACGACACATGACTAATTCGAACTGACATACTTACCTGCCCTTGCCTGATGAAGAAACAAAAGATTTCGAAACGTCGCGACAGGGCTTCCAGACTAAACCAAAATTTACTTACCTGACTAAGCCACGAACCCTCCCTCGGATGAGTGGAGAGACTTAAGCATAAAAAATGTATATTTGTAAAAAGTTCGTTTAAAGTTTAATATAAATAGTCCACGTATCTGTAATCACAGCGTGTAATAACTACATTACTAGTTTAAGGGCACAGGACCTGTGACAAATGGGGACCAGGGAGCCCCCTGGAGTGAAGGACCGTGCACCTCCTGCCACCTTTTTAAAGGAGGCAGGATCATTTTCCCCTATCCTAACCCGCCAGTGCCTCCTCCGGGTTCTCGCTTCCTGGTCCTCAGTCCAGTAGTCTTGTGCTTTTAATGACTCTCTTAGTCAAATGTTCTGGACTTCAACTCTAATTTGAGAAGACAGTCATGAAACCCCTATCCCTAATCAGAGACCCTCTATTCTAACCCTAACCATAGGACCCCTTGCCTGAACCTAACCTCTAACCCCTAAGCAGGGCAATTTATCTGTAATAACCTCACCCAACTACTTTGTTGTTGAACGAAAACGAAGACTCCACACCAATTGGTTTGAAAATCTTTAATTGGGAAGTAACAGGAGTATAGACCAAAAATATGGCAAAAAGTACACTGAAATGCCCCACCCAACTTGGTGTAGTATGGTTATGTAGGTGATAAAAAATCCCAAATATTATATAACTGGAGCTATTAATCTGAATTCACAACAAAAGCATAGTAAAGGATTGAGATGAAAAAGGGAAACTGTGATGCCAAGGAACTGGGAAATTCTGGACTGGGAAATTCTTCAAAGGGGAGGAGCTAGATGGGATATAAAAGCAGGGACACAAGCTCTCACAGAGACTCACAATGGGGACGACACATGACTAATTCGAACTGACATACTTACCTGCCCTTGCCTGATGAAGAAACAAAAGATTTCGAAACGTCGCGACAGGGCTTCCAGACTAAACCAAAATTTACTTACCTGACTAAGCCACGAACCCTCCCTCGGATGAGTGGAGAGACTTAAGCATAAAAAATGTATATTTGTAAAAAGTTCGTTTAAAGTTTAATATAAATAGTCCACGTATCTGTAATCACAGCGTGTAATAACTACATTACTAGTTTAAGGGCACAGGACCTGTGACAAATGGGGACCAGGGAGCCCCCTGGAGTGAAGGACCGTGCACCTCCTGCCACCTTTTTAAAGGAGGCAGGATCATTTTCCCCTATCCTAACCCGCCAGTGCCTCCTCCGGGTTCTCGCTTCCTGGTCCTCAGTCCAGTAGTCTTGTGCTTTTAATGACTCTCTTAGTCAAATGTTCTGGACTTCAACTCTAATTTGAGAAGACAGTCATGAAACCCCTATCCCTAATCAGAGACCCTCTATTCTAACCCTAACCATAGGACCCCTTGCCTGAACCTAACCTCTAACCCCTAAGCAGGGCAATTTATCTGTAATAACCTCACCCAACTACTTTGTTGTTGAACGAAAACGAAGACTCCACACCAATTGGTTTGAAAATCTTTAATTGGGAAGTAACAGGAGTATAGACCAAAAATATGGCAAAAAGTACACTGAAATGCCCCACCCAACTTGGTGTAGTATGGTTATGTAGGTGATAAAAAATCCCAAATATTATATAACTGGAGCTATTAATCTGAATTCACAACAAAAGCATAGTAAAGGATTGAGATGAAAAAGGGAAACTGTGATGCCAAGGAACTGGGAAATTCTGGACTGGGAAATTCTTCAAAGGGGAGGAGCTAGATGGGATATAAAAGCAGGGACACAAGCTCTCACAGAGACTCACAATGGGGACGACACATGACTAATTCGAACTGACATACTTACCTGCCCTTGCCTGATGAAGAAACAAAAGATTTCGAAACGTCGCGACAGGGCTTCCAGACTAAACCAAAATTTACTTACCTGACTAAGCCACGAACCCTCCCTCGGATGAGTGGAGAGACTTAAGCATAAAAAATGTATATTTGTAAAAAGTTCGTTTAAAGTTTAATATAAATAGTCCACGTATCTGTAATCACAGCGTGTAATAACTACATTACTAGTTTAAGGGCACAGGACCTGTGACAAATGGGGACCAGGGAGCCCCCTGGAGTGAAGGACCGTGCACCTCCTGCCACCTTTTTAAAGGAGGCAGGATCATTTTCCCCTATCCTAACCCGCCAGTGCCTCCTCCGGGTTCTCGCTTCCTGGTCCTCAGTCCAGTAGTCTTGTGCTTTTAATGACTCTCTTAGTCAAATGTTCTGGACTTCAACTCTAATTTGAGAAGACAGTCATGAAACCCCTATCCCTAATCAGAGACCCTCTATTCTAACCCTAACCATAGGACCCCTTGCCTGAACCTAACCTCTAACCCCTAAGCAGGGCAATTTATCTGTAATAACCTCACCCAACTACTTTGTTGTTGAACGAAAACGAAGACTCCACACCAATTGGTTTGAAAATCTTTAATTGGGAAGTAACAGGAGTATAGACCAAAAATATGGCAAAAAGTACACTGAAATGCCCCACCCAACTTGGTGTAGTATGGTTATGTAGGTGATAAAAAATCCCAAATATTATATAACTGGAGCTATTAATCTGAATTCACAACAAAAGCATAGTAAAGGATTGAGATGAAAAAGGGAAACTGTGATGCCAAGGAACTGGGAAATTCTGGACTGGGAAATTCTTCAAAGGGGAGGAGCTAGATGGGATATAAAAGCAGGGACACAAGCTCTCACAGAGACTCACAATGGGGACGACACATGACTAATTCGAACTGACATACTTACCTGCCCTTGCCTGATGAAGAAACAAAAGATTTCGAAACGTCGCGACAGGGCTTCCAGACTAAACCAAAATTTACTTACCTGACTAAGCCACGAACCCTCCCTCGGATGAGTGGAGAGACTTAAGCATAAAAAATGTATATTTGTAAAAAGTTCGTTTAAAGTTTAATATAAATAGTCCACGTATCTGTAATCACAGCGTGTAATAACTACATTACTAGTTTAAGGGCACAGGACCTGTGACAAATGGGGACCAGGGAGCCCCCTGGAGTGAAGGACCGTGCACCTCCTGCCACCTTTTTAAAGGAGGCAGGATCATTTTCCCCTATCCTAACCCGCCAGTGCCTCCTCCGGGTTCTCGCTTCCTGGTCCTCAGTCCAGTAGTCTTGTGCTTTTAATGACTCTCTTAGTCAAATGTTCTGGACTTCAACTCTAATTTGAGAAGACAGTCATGAAACCCCTATCCCTAATCAGAGACCCTCTATTCTAACCCTAACCATAGGACCCCTTGCCTGAACCTAACCTCTAACCCCTAAGCAGGGCAATTTATCTGTAATAACCTCACCCAACTACTTTGTTGTTGAACGAAAACGAAGACTCCACACCAATTGGTTTGAAAATCTTTAATTGGGAAGTAACAGGAGTATAGACCAAAAATATGGCAAAAAGTACACTGAAATGCCCCACCCAACTTGGTGTAGTATGGTTATGTAGGTGATAAAAAATCCCAAATATTATATAACTGGAGCTATTAATCTGAATTCACAACAAAAGCATAGTAAAGGATTGAGATGAAAAAGGGAAACTGTGATGCCAAGGAACTGGGAAATTCTGGACTGGGAAATTCTTCAAAGGGGAGGAGCTAGATGGGATATAAAAGCAGGGACACAAGCTCTCACAGAGACTCACAATGGGGACGACACATGACTAATTCGAACTGACATACTTACCTGCCCTTGCCTGATGAAGAAACAAAAGATTTCGAAACGTCGCGACAGGGCTTCCAGACTAAACCAAAATTTACTTACCTGACTAAGCCACGAACCCTCCCTCGGATGAGTGGAGAGACTTAAGCATAAAAAATGTATATTTGTAAAAAGTTCGTTTAAAGTTTAATATAAATAGTCCACGTATCTGTAATCACAGCGTGTAATAACTACATTACTAGTTTAAGGGCACAGGACCTGTGACAAATGGGGACCAGGGAGCCCCCTGGAGTGAAGGACCGTGCACCTCCTGCCACCTTTTTAAAGGAGGCAGGATCATTTTCCCCTATCCTAACCCGCCAGTGCCTCCTCCGGGTTCTCGCTTCCTGGTCCTCAGTCCAGTAGTCTTGTGCTTTTAATGACTCTCTTAGTCAAATGTTCTGGACTTCAACTCTAATTTGAGAAGACAGTCATGAAACCCCTATCCCTAATCAGAGACCCTCTATTCTAACCCTAACCATAGGACCCCTTGCCTGAACCTAACCTCTAACCCCTAAGCAGGGCAATTTATCTGTAATAACCTCACCCAACTACTTTGTTGTTGAACGAAAACGAAGACTCCACACCAATTGGTTTGAAAATCTTTAATTGGGAAGTAACAGGAGTATAGACCAAAAATATGGCAAAAAGTACACTGAAATGCCCCACCCAACTTGGTGTAGTATGGTTATGTAGGTGATAAAAAATCCCAAATATTATATAACTGGAGCTATTAATCTGAATTCACAACAAAAGCATAGTAAAGGATTGAGATGAAAAAGGGAAACTGTGATGCCAAGGAACTGGGAAATTCTGGACTGGGAAATTCTTCAAAGGGGAGGAGCTAGATGGGATATAAAAGCAGGGACACAAGCTCTCACAGAGACTCACAATGGGGACGACACATGACTAATTCGAACTGACATACTTACCTGCCCTTGCCTGATGAAGAAACAAAAGATTTCGAAACGTCGCGACAGGGCTTCCAGACTAAACCAAAATTTACTTACCTGACTAAGCCACGAACCCTCCCTCGGATGAGTGGAGAGACTTAAGCATAAAAAATGTATATTTGTAAAAAGTTCGTTTAAAGTTTAATATAAATAGTCCACGTATCTGTAATCACAGCGTGTAATAACTACATTACTAGTTTAAGGGCACAGGACCTGTGACAAATGGGGACCAGGGAGCCCCCTGGAGTGAAGGACCGTGCACCTCCTGCCACCTTTTTAAAGGAGGCAGGATCATTTTCCCCTATCCTAACCCGCCAGTGCCTCCTCCGGGTTCTCGCTTCCTGGTCCTCAGTCCAGTAGTCTTGTGCTTTTAATGACTCTCTTAGTCAAATGTTCTGGACTTCAACTCTAATTTGAGAAGACAGTCATGAAACCCCTATCCCTAATCAGAGACCCTCTATTCTAACCCTAACCATAGGACCCCTTGCCTGAACCTAACCTCTAACCCCTAAGCAGGGCAATTTATCTGTAATAACCTCACCCAACTACTTTGTTGTTGAACGAAAACGAAGACTCCACACCAATTGGTTTGAAAATCTTTAATTGGGAAGTAACAGGAGTATAGACCAAAAATATGGCAAAAAGTACACTGAAATGCCCCACCCAACTTGGTGTAGTATGGTTATGTAGGTGATAAAAAATCCCAAATATTATATAACTGGAGCTATTAATCTGAATTCACAACAAAAGCATAGTAAAGGATTGAGATGAAAAAGGGAAACTGTGATGCCAAGGAACTGGGAAATTCTGGACTGGGAAATTCTTCAAAGGGGAGGAGCTAGATGGGATATAAAAGCAGGGACACAAGCTCTCACAGAGACTCACAATGGGGACGACACATGACTAATTCGAACTGACATACTTACCTGCCCTTGCCTGATGAAGAAACAAAAGATTTCGAAACGTCGCGACAGGGCTTCCAGACTAAACCAAAATTTACTTACCTGACTAAGCCACGAACCCTCCCTCGGATGAGTGGAGAGACTTAAGCATAAAAAATGTATATTTGTAAAAAGTTCGTTTAAAGTTTAATATAAATAGTCCACGTATCTGTAATCACAGCGTGTAATAACTACATTACTAGTTTAAGGGCACAGGACCTGTGACAAATGGGGACCAGGGAGCCCCCTGGAGTGAAGGACCGTGCACCTCCTGCCACCTTTTTAAAGGAGGCAGGATCATTTTCCCCTATCCTAACCCGCCAGTGCCTCCTCCGGGTTCTCGCTTCCTGGTCCTCAGTCCAGTAGTCTTGTGCTTTTAATGACTCTCTTAGTCAAATGTTCTGGACTTCAACTCTAATTTGAGAAGACAGTCATGAAACCCCTATCCCTAATCAGAGACCCTCTATTCTAACCCTAACCATAGGACCCCTTGCCTGAACCTAACCTCTAACCCCTAAGCAGGGCAATTTATCTGTAATAACCTCACCCAACTACTTTGTTGTTGAACGAAAACGAAGACTCCACACCAATTGGTTTGAAAATCTTTAATTGGGAAGTAACAGGAGTATAGACCAAAAATATGGCAAAAAGTACACTGAAATGCCCCACCCAACTTGGTGTAGTATGGTTATGTAGGTGATAAAAAATCCCAAATATTATATAACTGGAGCTATTAATCTGAATTCACAACAAAAGCATAGTAAAGGATTGAGATGAAAAAGGGAAACTGTGATGCCAAGGAACTGGGAAATTCTGGACTGGGAAATTCTTCAAAGGGGAGGAGCTAGATGGGATATAAAAGCAGGGACACAAGCTCTCACAGAGACTCACAATGGGGACGACACATGACTAATTCGAACTGACATACTTACCTGCCCTTGCCTGATGAAGAAACAAAAGATTTCGAAACGTCGCGACAGGGCTTCCAGACTAAACCAAAATTTACTTACCTGACTAAGCCACGAACCCTCCCTCGGATGAGTGGAGAGACTTAAGCATAAAAAATGTATATTTGTAAAAAGTTCGTTTAAAGTTTAATATAAATAGTCCACGTATCTGTAATCACAGCGTGTAATAACTACATTACTAGTTTAAGGGCACAGGACCTGTGACAAATGGGGACCAGGGAGCCCCCTGGAGTGAAGGACCGTGCACCTCCTGCCACCTTTTTAAAGGAGGCAGGATCATTTTCCCCTATCCTAACCCGCCAGTGCCTCCTCCGGGTTCTCGCTTCCTGGTCCTCAGTCCAGTAGTCTTGTGCTTTTAATGACTCTCTTAGTCAAATGTTCTGGACTTCAACTCTAATTTGAGAAGACAGTCATGAAACCCCTATCCCTAATCAGAGACCCTCTATTCTAACCCTAACCATAGGACCCCTTGCCTGAACCTAACCTCTAACCCCTAAGCAGGGCAATTTATCTGTAATAACCTCACCCAACTACTTTGTTGTTGAACGAAAACGAAGACTCCACACCAATTGGTTTGAAAATCTTTAATTGGGAAGTAACAGGAGTATAGACCAAAAATATGGCAAAAAGTACACTGAAATGCCCCACCCAACTTGGTGTAGTATGGTTATGTAGGTGATAAAAAATCCCAAATATTATATAACTGGAGCTATTAATCTGAATTCACAACAAAAGCATAGTAAAGGATTGAGATGAAAAAGGGAAACTGTGATGCCAAGGAACTGGGAAATTCTGGACTGGGAAATTCTTCAAAGGGGAGGAGCTAGATGGGATATAAAAGCAGGGACACAAGCTCTCACAGAGACTCACAATGGGGACGACACATGACTAATTCGAACTGACATACTTACCTGCCCTTGCCTGATGAAGAAACAAAAGATTTCGAAACGTCGCGACAGGGCTTCCAGACTAAACCAAAATTTACTTACCTGACTAAGCCACGAACCCTCCCTCGGATGAGTGGAGAGACTTAAGCATAAAAAATGTATATTTGTAAAAAGTTCGTTTAAAGTTTAATATAAATAGTCCACGTATCTGTAATCACAGCGTGTAATAACTACATTACTAGTTTAAGGGCACAGGACCTGTGACAAATGGGGACCAGGGAGCCCCCTGGAGTGAAGGACCGTGCACCTCCTGCCACCTTTTTAAAGGAGGCAGGATCATTTTCCCCTATCCTAACCCGCCAGTGCCTCCTCCGGGTTCTCGCTTCCTGGTCCTCAGTCCAGTAGTCTTGTGCTTTTAATGACTCTCTTAGTCAAATGTTCTGGACTTCAACTCTAATTTGAGAAGACAGTCATGAAACCCCTATCCCTAATCAGAGACCCTCTATTCTAACCCTAACCATAGGACCCCTTGCCTGAACCTAACCTCTAACCCCTAAGCAGGGCAATTTATCTGTAATAACCTCACCCAACTACTTTGTTGTTGAACGAAAACGAAGACTCCACACCAATTGGTTTGAAAATCTTTAATTGGGAAGTAACAGGAGTATAGACCAAAAATATGGCAAAAAGTACACTGAAATGCCCCACCCAACTTGGTGTAGTATGGTTATGTAGGTGATAAAAAATCCCAAATATTATATAACTGGAGCTATTAATCTGAATTCACAACAAAAGCATAGTAAAGGATTGAGATGAAAAAGGGAAACTGTGATGCCAAGGAACTGGGAAATTCTGGACTGGGAAATTCTTCAAAGGGGAGGAGCTAGATGGGATATAAAAGCAGGGACACAAGCTCTCACAGAGACTCACAATGGGGACGACACATGACTAATTCGAACTGACATACTTACCTGCCCTTGCCTGATGAAGAAACAAAAGATTTCGAAACGTCGCGACAGGGCTTCCAGACTAAACCAAAATTTACTTACCTGACTAAGCCACGAACCCTCCCTCGGATGAGTGGAGAGACTTAAGCATAAAAAATGTATATTTGTAAAAAGTTCGTTTAAAGTTTAATATAAATAGTCCACGTATCTGTAATCACAGCGTGTAATAACTACATTACTAGTTTAAGGGCACAGGACCTGTGACAAATGGGGACCAGGGAGCCCCCTGGAGTGAAGGACCGTGCACCTCCTGCCACCTTTTTAAAGGAGGCAGGATCATTTTCCCCTATCCTAACCCTAACCCTAACCCTAACCCTAACCCTAACCCTAACCCTAACCCTAACCCTAACCCTAACCCTAACCCTAACCCTAACCCTAACCCTAACCCTAACCCTAACCCTAACCCTAACCCTAACCCTAACCCTAACCCTAACCCTAACCCTAACCCTAACCCTAACCCTAACCCTAACCCTAACCCTAACCCTAACCCTAACCCTAACCCTAACCCTAACCCTAACCCTAACCCTAACCCTAACCCTAACCCTAACCCTAACCCTAACCCTAACCCTAACCCTAACCCTAACCCTAACCCTAACCCTAACCCTAACCCTAACCCTAACCCTAACCCTAACCCTAACCCTAACCCTAACCCTAACCCTAACCCTAACCCTAACCCTAACCCTAACCCTAACCCTAACCCTAACCCTAACCCTAACCCTAACCCTAACCCTAACCCTAACCCTAACCCTAACCCTAACCCTAACCCTAACCCTAACCCTAACCCTAACCCTAACCCTAACCCTAACCCTAACCCTAACCCTAACCCTAACCCTAACCCTAACCCTAACCCTAACCCTAACCCTAACCCTAACCCTAACCCTAACCCTAACCCTAACCCTAACCCTAACCCTAACCCTAACCCTAACCCTAACCCTAACCCTAACCCTATTAAAGAATATCTCCTCAGATTTGGGGGAATTTCGTCGGTCGACCTCTTCCGAAGGTCGTACAAGCTCGGGGATGGTACCAATCGATCCGCAGGACCCAAATTAGTCCAGATGCAACCACTTTCCAAGTCTCTCCGACCTTCACAAAAAAAGTTATTCAAGAATATCTCTTTCTCCTATGTGCTTTCATCCCTAACCCTAACCCTAACCCTTCCGAAAGTCGGAGAAGCTCAAGGATGGTACTGATCGATGCGCGCAACCCCATTTAGTGGGGGTAGAGCCTACTTGCAAGTCTCTCCGACCTTCACAAAAAAAGTTATTCAAGAATATCTCCTCAGATTTGGGGGAATTTCGTCGGTCGACCTCTTCCGAAGGTCGTACAAGCTCGGGGATGGTACCAATCGATCCGCAGGACCCAAATTAGTCCAGATGCAACCACTTTTCAAGTCTCTCCGACCTTCACAAAAAAAGTTATTCAAGAATATCTCTTTCTCCTATGTGCTTTCATCCCTAACCCTAACCCTAACCCTTCCGAAAGTCGGAGAAGCTCAAGGATGGTACCGATCGATGCGCGCTACCCCATTTAGTGGGGGTAGAGCCTACTTGCAAGTCTCTCCGACCTTCACAAAAAAAGTTATTCAAGAATATCTCTTTCTCCTATGTGCTTTCATCCCTAACCCTAACCCTAACCCTTCCGAAAGTCGGAGAAGCTCAAGGATGGTACTGATCGATGCGCGCAACCCCATTTAGTGGGGGTAGAGCCTACTTGCAAGTCTCTCCGACCTTCACAAAAAAAGTTATTAAAGAATATCTCCTCAGATTTGGGGGAATTTCGTCGGTCGACCTCTTCCGAAGGTCGTACAAGCTCGGGGATGGTACCAATCGATCCGCAGGACCCAAATTAGTCCAGATGCAACCACTTTCCAAGTCTCTCCGACCTTCACAAAAAAAGTTATTCAAGAATATCTCTTTCTCCTATGTGCTTTCATCCCTAACCCTAACCCTAACCCTTCCGAAAGTCGGAGAAGCTCAAGGATGGTACTGATCGATGCGCGCAACCCCATTTAGTGGGGGTAGAGCCTACTTGCAAGTCTCTCCGACCTTCACAAAAAAAGTTATTCAAGAATATCTCCTCAGATTTGGGGGAATTTCGTCGGTCGACCTCTTCCGAAGGTCGTACAAGCTCGGGGATGGTACCAATCGATCCGCAGGACCCAAATTAGTCCAGATGCAACCACTTTCCAAGTCTCTCCGACCTTCACAAAAAAAGTTATTCAAGAATATCTCTTTCTCCTATGTGCTTTCATCCCTAACCCTAACCCTAACCCTTCCGAAAGTCGGAGAAGCTCAAGGATGGTACCGATCGATGCGCGCTACCCCATTTAGTGGGGGTAGAGCCTACTTGCAAGTCTCTCCGACCTTCACAAAAAAGGTTATTCAAGAATATCTCTTTCTCCTATGTGCTTTCATCCCTAACCCTAACCCTAACCCTTCCGAAAGTCGGAGAAGCTCAAGGATGGTACCGATCGATGCGCGCTACCCCATTTAGTGGGGGTAGAGCCTACTTGCAAGTCTCTCCGACCTTCACAAAAAAAGTTATTCAAGAATATCTCTTTCTCCTATGTGCTTTCATCCCTAACCCTAACCCTAACCCTTCCGAAAGTCGGAGAAGCTCAAGGATGGTACTGATCGATGCGCGCAACCCCATTTAGTGGGGGTAGAGCCTACTTGCAAGTCTCTCCGACCTTCACAAAAAAAGTTATTAAAGAATATCTCCTCAGATTTGGGGGAATTTCGTCGGTCGACCTCTTCCGAAGGTCGTACAAGCTCGGGGATGGTACCAATCGATCCGCAGGACCCAAATTAGTCCAGATGCAACCACTTTCCAAGTCTCTCCGACCTTCACAAAAAAAGTTATTCAAGAATATCTCTTTCTCCTATGTGCTTTCATCCCTAACCCTAACCCTAACCCTTCCGAAAGTCGGAGAAGCTCAAGGATGGTACTGATCGATGCGCGCAACCCCATTTAGTGGGGGTAGAGCCTACTTGCAAGTCTCTCCGACCTTCACAAAAAAAGTTATTCAAGAATATCTCCTCAGATTTGGGGGAATTTCGTCGGTCGACCTCTTCCGAAGGTCGTACAAGCTCGGGGATGGTACCAATCGATCCGCAGGACCCAAATTAGTCCAGATGCAACCACTTTTCAAGTCTCTCCGACCTTCACAAAAAAAGTTATTCAAGAATATCTCTTTCTCCTATGTGCTTTCATCCCTAACCCTAACCCTAACCCTTCCGAAAGTCGGAGAAGCTCAAGGATGGTACTGATCGATGCGCGCAACCCCATTTAGTGGGGGTAGAGCCTACTTGCAAGTCTCTCCGACCTTCACAAAAAAAGTTATTAAAGAATATCTCCTCAGATTTGGGGGAATTTCGTCGGTCGACCTCTTCCGAAGGTCGTACAAGCTCAAGGATGGTACCAATCGATCCGCAGGACCCAAATTAGTCCAGATGCAACCACTTTCCAAGTCTCTCCGACCTTCACAAAAAAAGTTATTCAAGAATATCTCTTTCTCCTATGTGCTTTCATCCCTAACCCTAACCCTAACCCTTCCGAAAGTCGGAGAAGCTCAAGGATGGTACTGATCGATGCGCGCAACCCCATTTAGTGGGGGTAGAGCCTACTTGCAAGTCTCTCCGACCTTCACAAAAAAAGTTATTCAAGAATATCTCCTCAGATTTGGGGGAATTTCGTCAGTCGACCTCTTCCGAAGGTCGTACAAGCTCGGAGATGGTACCAATCGATCCGCAGGACCCAAATTAGTCCAGATGCAACCACTTTCCAAGTCTCTCCGACCTTCACAAAAAAAGTTATTCAAGAATATCTCTTTCTCCTATGTGCTTTCATCCCTAACCCTAACCCTAACCCTTCCGAAAGTCGGAGAAGCTCAAGGATGGTACCGATCGATGCGCGCTACCCCATTTAGTGGGGGTAGAGCCTACTTGCAAGTCTCTCCGACCTTCACAAAAAAAGTTATTCAAGAATATCTCTTTCTCCTATGTGCTTTCATCCCTAACCCTAACCCTAACCCTTCCGAAAGTCGGAGAAGCTCAAGGATGGTACCAATCGATGCGCGCTACCCCATTTAGTGGGGGTAGAGCCTACTTGCAAGTCTCTCCGACCTTCACAAAAAAAGTTATTCAAGAATATCTCCTCAGATTTGGGGGAATTTCGTCGGTCGACCTCTTCCGAAGGTCGTACAAGCTCGGGGATGGTACCAATCGATCCGCAGGACCCAAATTAGTCCAGATGCAACCACTTTCCAAGTCTCTCCGACCTTCACAAAAAAAGTTATTCAAGAATATCTCTTTCTCCTATGTGCTTTCATCCCTAACCCTAACCCTAACCCTTCCGAAAGTCGGAGAAGCTCAAGGATGGTACCGATCGATGCGCGCTACCCCATTTAGTGGGGGTAAAGCCTACTTGCAAGTCTCTCCGACCTTCACAAAAAAAGTTATTCAAGAATATCTATTTCTCCTATGTGCTTTCATCCCTAACCCTAACCCTAACCCTTCCGAAAGTCGGAGAAGCTCAAAGATGGTACCGATCGATGCGCGCAACCCCATTTAGTGGGGGTAGAGCCTACTTGCAAGTCTCTCCGACCTTCACAAAAAAAGTTATTCAAGAATATCTCCTCAGATTTGGGGGAATTTCGTCGGTCGACCTCTTCCGAAGGTCGTACAAGCTCGGGGATGGTACCAATCGATCCGCAGGACCCAAATTAGTCCAGATGCAACCACTTTCCAAGTCTCTCCGACCTTCACAAAAAAAGTTATTCAAGAATATCTCTTTCTCCTATGTGCTTTCATCCCTAACCCTAACCCTTCCGAAAGTCGGAGAAGCTCAAGGATGGTACCGATCGATGCGCGCTACCCCATTTAGTGGGGGTAGAGCCTACTTGCAAGTCTCTCCGACCTTCACAAAAAAAGTTATTCAAGAATATCTCTTTCTCCTATGTGCTTTCATCCCTAACCCTAACCCTAACCCTTCCGAAAGTCGGAGAAGCTCAAGGATGGTACCGATCGATGCGCGCTACCCCATTTAGTGGGGGTAGAGCCTACTTGCAAGTCTCTCCGACCTTCACAAAAAAAGTTATTCAAGAATATCTCTTTCTCCTATGTGCTTTCATCCCTAACCCTAACCCTAACCCTTCCGAAAGTCGGAGAAGCTCAAGGATGGTACTGATCGATGCGCGCAAACCCATTTAGTGGGGGTAGAGCCTACTTGCAAGTCTCTCCGACCTTCACAAAAAAAGTTATTAAAGAATATCTCCTCAGATTTGGGGGAATTTCGTCGGTCGACCTCTTCCGAAGGTCGTACAAGCTCGGGGATGGTACCAATCGATCCGCAGGACCCAAATTAGTCCAGATGCAACCACTTTCCAAGTCTCTCCGACCTTCACAAAAAAAGTTATTCAAGAATATCTCTTTCTCCTATGTGCTTTCATCCCTAACCCTAACCCTAACCCTTCCGAAAGTCGGAGAAGCTCAAGGATGGTACTGATCGATGCGCGCAACCCCATTTAGTGGGGGTAGAGCCTACTTGCAAGTCTCTCCGACCTTCACAAAAAAAGTTATTCAAGAATATCTCCTCAGATTTGGGGGAATTTCGTCGGTCGACCTCTTCCGAAGGTCGTACAAGCTCGCAGATGGTACCAATCGATCCGCAGGACCAAAATTAGTCCAGATGCAACCACTTTCCAAGTCTCTCCGACCTTCACAAAAAAAGTTATTCAAGAATATCTCTTTCTCCTATGTGCTTTCATCCCTAACCCTAACCCTAACCCTTCCGAAAGTCGGAGAAGCTCAAGGATGGTACCGATCGATGCGCGCTACCCCATTTAGTGGGGGTAGAGCCTACTTGCAAGTCTCTCCGACCTTCACAAAAAAAGTTATTCAAGAATATCTCTTTCTCCTATGTGCTTTCATCCCTAACCCTAACCCTAACCCTTCCGAAAGTCGGAGAAGCTCAAGGATGGTACCGATCGATGCGCGCTACCCCATTTAGTGGGGGTAGAGCCTACTTGCAAGTCTCTCCGACCTTCACAAAAAAAGTTATTCAAGAATATCTCCTCAGATTTGGGGGAATTTCGTCGGTCGACCTCTTCCGAAGGTCGTACAAGCTCGGGGATGGTACCAATCGATCCGCAGGACCCAAATTAGTCCAGATGCAACCACTTTCCAAGTCTCTCCGACCTTCACAAAAAAAGTTATTCAAGAATATCTCTTTCTCCTATGTGCTTTCATCCCTAACCCTAACCCTAACCCTTCCGAAAGTCGGAGAAGCTCAAGGATGGTACCGATCGATGCGCGCTACCCCATTTAGTGGGGGTAAAGCCTACTTGCAAGTCTCTCCGACCTTCACAAAAAAAGTTATTCAAGAATATCTCTTTCTCCTATGTGCTTTCATCCCTAACCCTAACCCTTCCGAAAGTCGGAGAAGCTCAAGGATGGTACCGATCGATGCGCGCTACCCCATTTAGTGGGGGTAAAGCCTACTTGCAAGTCTCTCCGACCTTCACAAAAAAAGTTATTCAAGAATATCTATTTCTCCTATGTGCTTTCATCCCTAACCCTAACCCTAACCCTTCCGAAAGTCGGAGAAGCTCAAGGATGGTACCGATCGATGCGCGCAACCCCATTTAGTGGGGGTAGAGCCTACTTGCAAGTCTCTCCGACCTTCACAAAAAAAGTTATTCAAGAATATCTCCTCAGATTTGGGGGAATTTCGTCGGTCGACCTCTTCCGAAGGTCGTACAAGCTCGGGGATGGTACCAATCGATCCGCAGGACCCAAATTAGTCCAGATGCAACCACTTTCCAAGTCTCTCCGACCTTCACAAAAAAAGTTATTCAAGAATATCTCTTTCTCCTATGTGCTTTCATCCCTAACCCTAACCCTTCCGAAAGTCGGAGAAGCTCAAGGATGGTACCGATCGATGCGCGCTACCCCATTTAGTGGGGGTAGAGCCTACTTGCAAGTCTCTCCGACCTTCACAAAAAAAGTTATTCAAGAATATCTCTTTCTCCTATGTGCTTTCATCCCTAACCCTAACCCTAACCCTTCCGAAAGTCGGAGAAGCTCAAGGATGGTACCGATCGATGCGCGCTACCCCATTTAGTGGGGGTAGAGCCTACTTGCAAGTCTCTCCGACCTTCACAAAAAAAGTTATTCAAGAATATCTCTTTCTCCTATGTGCTTTCATCCCTAACCCTAACCCTAACCCTTCCGAAAGTCGGAGAAGCTCAAGGATGGTACTGATCGATGCGCGCAAACCCATTTAGTGGGGGTAGAGCCTACTTGCAAGTCTCTCCGACCTTCACAAAAAAAGTTATTAAAGAATTTCTCCTATGTGCTTTCATCCCTAACCCTAACCCTTCCGAAAGTCGGAGAAGCTCAAGGATGGTACCGATCGATGCGCGCTACCCCATTTAGTGGGGGTAGAGCCTACTTGCAAGTCTCTCCGACCTTCACAAAAAAAGTTATTCAAGAATATCTCCTCAGATTTGGGGGAATTTCGTCGGTCGACCTCTTCCGAAGGTCGTACAAGCTCGGAGATGGTACCAATCGATCCGCAGGACCCAAATTAGTCCAGATGCAACCACTTTCCAAGTCTCTCCGACCTTCACAAAAAAAGTTATTCAAGAATATCTCTTTCTCCTATGTGCTTTCATCCCTAACCCTAACCCTAACCCTTCCGAAAGTCGGAGAAGCTCAAGGATGGTACCGATCGATGCGCGCTACCCCATTTAGTGGGGGTAGAGCCTACTTGCAAGTCTCTCCGACCTTCACAAAAAAAGTTATTCAAGAATATCTCTTTCTCCTATGTGCTTTCATCCCTAACCCTAACCCTAACCCTTCCGAAAGTCGGAGAAGCTCAAAGATGGTACCGATCGATGCGCGCTACCCCATTTAGTGGGGGTAGAGCCTACTTGCAAGTCTCTCCGACCTTCACAAAAAAAGTTATTCAAGAATATCTCCTCAGATTTGGGGGAATTTCGTCGGTCGACCTCTTCCGAAGGTCGTACAAGCTCGGGGATGGTACCAATCGATCCGCAGGACCCAAATTAGTCCAGATGCAACCACTTTCCAAGTCTCTCCGACCTTCACAAAAAAAGTTATTCAAGAATATCTCTTTCTCCTATGTGCTTTCATCCCTAACCCTAACCCTAACCCTTCCGAAAGTCGGAGAAGCTCAAGGATGGTACTGATCGATGCGCGCAACCCCATTTAGTGGGGGTAGAGCCTACTTGCAAGTCTCTCCGACCTTCACAAAAAAAGTTATTCAAGAATATCTCCTCAGATTTGGGGGAATTTCGTCGGTCGACCTCTTCCGAAGGTCGTACAAGCTCGGAGATGGTACCAATCGATCCGCAGGACCCAAATTAGTCCAGATGCAACCACTTTCCAAGTCTCTCCGACCTTCACAAAAAAAGTTATTCAAGAATATCTCTTTCTCCTATGTGCTTTCATCCCTAACCCTAACCCTAACCCTTCCGAAAGTCGGAGAAGCTCAAGGATGGTACCGATCGATGCGCGCTACCCCATTTAGTGGGGGTAGAGCCTACTTGCAAGTCTCTCCGACCTTCACAAAAAAAGTTATTCAAGAATATCTCTTTCTCCTATGTGCTTTCATCCCTAACCCTAACCCTAACCCTTCCGAAAGTCGGAGAAGCTCAAAGATGGTACCGATCGATGCGCGCTACCCCATTTAGTGGGGGTAGAGCCTACTTGCAAGTCTCTCCGACCTTCACAAAAAAAGTTATTCAAGAATATCTCCTCAGATTTGGGGGAATTTCGTCGGTCGACCTCTTCCGAAGGTCGTACAAGCTCGGGGATGGTACCAATCGATCCGCAGGACCCAAATTAGTCCAGATGCAACCACTTTCCAAGTCTCTCCGACCTTCACAAAAAAAGTTATTCAAGAATATCTCTTTCTCCTATGTGCTTTCATCCCTAACCCTAACCCTAACCCTTCCGAAAGTCGGAGAAGCTCAAGGATGGTACCGATCGATGCGCGCTACCCCATTTAGTGGGGGTAAAGCCTACTTGCAAGTCTCTCCGACCTTCACAAAAAAAGTTATTCAAGAATATCTCTTTCTCCTATGTGCTTTCATCCCTAACCCTAACCCTAACCCTTCCGAAAGTCGGAGAAGCTCAAGGATGGTACCGATCGATGCGCGCAACCCCATTTAGTGGGGGTAGAGCCTACTTGCAAGTCTCTCCGACCTTCACAAAAAAAGTTATTCAAGAATATCTCCTCAGATTTGGGGGAATTTCGTCGGTCGACCTCTTCCGAAGGTCGTACAAGCTCGGGGATGGTACCAATCGATCCGCAGGACCCAAATTAGTCCAGATGCAACCACTTTCCAAGTCTCTCCGACCTTCACAAAAAAAGTTATTCAAGAATATCTCTTTCTCCTATGTGCTTTCATCCCTAACCCTAACCCTTCCGAAAGTCGGAGAAGCTCAAGGATGGTACCGATCGATGCGCGCTACCCCATTTAGTGGGGGTAGAGCCTACTTGCAAGTCTCTCCGACCTTCACAAAAAAAGTTATTCAAGAATATCTCCTCAGATTTGGGGGAATTTCGTCGGTCGACCTCTTCCGAAGGTCGTACAAGCTCGGGGATGGTACCAATCGATCCGCAGGACCCAAATTAGTCCAGATGCAACCACTTTCCAAGTCTCTCCGACCTTCACAAAAAAAGTTATTCAAGAATATCTCTTTCTCCTATGTGCTTTCATCCCTAACCCTAACCCTAACCCTTCCGAAAGTCGGAGAAGCTCAAGGATGGTACCGATCGATGCGCGCTACCCCATTTAGTGGGGGTAGAGCCTACTTGCAAGTCTCCCCGACCTTCACAAAAAAAGTTATTCAAGAATATCTCTTTCTCCTATGTGCTTTCATCCCTAACCCTAACCCTAACCCTTCCGAAAGTCGGAGAAGCTCAAGGATGGTACCGATCGATGCGCGCTACCCCATTTAGTGGGGGTAGAGCCTACTTGCAAGTCTCTCCGACCTTCACAAAAAAAGTTATTCAAGAATATCTCTTTCTCCTATGTGCTTTCATCCCTAACCCTAACCCTAACCCTTCCGAAAGTCGGAGAAGCTCAAGGATGGTACCGATCGATGCGCGCTACCCCATTTAGTGGGGGTAGAGCCTACTTGCAAGTCTCTCCGACCTTCACAAAAAAAGTTATTCAAGAATATCTCTTTCTCCTATGTGCTTTCATCCCTAACCCTAACCCTAACCCTTCCGAAAGTCGGAGAAGCTCAAATATGGTACTGATCGATGCGCGCAACCCCATTTAGTGGGGGTAGAGCCTACTTGCAAGTCTCTCCGACCTTCACAAAAAAAGTTATTCAAGAATATCTCCTCAGATTTGGGGGAATTTCGTCGGTCGACCTCTTCCGAAGGTCGTACAAGCTCGGGGATGGTACCAATCGATCCGCAGGACCCAAATTAGTCCAGATGCAACCACTTTTCAAGTCTCTCCGACCTTCACAAAAAAAGTTATTCAAGAATATCTCTTTCTCCTATGTGCTTTCATCCCTAACCCTAACCCTTCCGAAAGTCGGAGAAGCTCAAGGATGGTACCGATCGATGCGCGCTACCCCATTTAGTGGGGGTAGAGCCTACTTGCAAGTCTCTCCGACCTTCAAAAAAAAAGTTATTCAAGAATATCTCTTTCTCCTATGTGCTTTCATCCCTAACCCTAACCCTAACCCTTCCGAAAGTCGGAGAAGCTCAAGGATGGTACCGATCGATGCGCGCTACCCCATTTAGTGGGGGTAGAGCCTACTTGCAAGTCTCTCCGACCTTCACAAAAAAAGTTATTCAAGAATATCTCTTTCTCCTATGTGCTTTCATCCCTAACCCTAACCCTAACCCTTCCGAAAGTCGGAGAAGCTCAAGGATGGTACTGATCGATGCGCGCAAACCCATTTAGTGGGGGTAGAGCCTACTTGCAAGTCTCTCCGACCTTCACAAAAAAAGTTATTAAAGAATATCTCCTCAGATTTGGGGGAATTTCGTCGGTCGACCTCTTCCGAAGGTCGTACAAGCTCGGGGATGGTACCAATCGATCCGCAGGACCCAAATTAGTCCAGATGCAACCACTTTCCAAGTCTCTCCGACCTTCACAAAAAAAGTTATTCAAGAATATCTCTTTCTCCTATGTGCTTTCATCCCTAACCCTAACCCTAACCCTTCCGAAAGTCGGAGAAGCTCAAGGATGGTACTGATCGATGCGCGCAACCCCATTTAGTGGGGGTAGAGCCTACTTGCAAGTCTCTCCGACCTTCACAAAAAAAGTTATTCAAGAATATCTCCTCAGATTTGGGGGAATTTCGTCGGTCGACCTCTTCCGAAGGTCGTACAAGCTCGGAGATGGTACTAATCGATCCGCAGGACCCAAATTAGTCCAGATGCAACCACTTTCCAAGTCTCTCCGACCTTCACAAAAAAAGTTATTCAAGAATATCTCTTTCTCCTATGTGCTTTCATCCCTAACCCTAACCCTAACCCTTCCGAAAGTCGGAGAAGCTCAAGGATGGTACCGATCGATGCGCGCAACCCCATTTAGTGGGGGTAGAGCCTACTTGCAAGTCTCTCCGACCTTCACAAAAAAAGTTATTCAAGAATATCTCCTCAGATTTGGGGGAATTTCGTCGGTCGACCTCTTCCGAAGGTCGTACAAGCTCGGGGATGGTACCAATCGATCCGCAGGACCCAAATTAGTCCAGATGCAACCACTTTTCAAGTCTCTCCGACCTTCACAAAAAAAGTTATTCAAGAATATCTCTTTCTCCTATGTGCTTTCATCCCTAACCCTAACCCTTCCGAAAGTCGGAGAAGCTCAAGGATGGTACCGATCGATGCGCGCTACCCCATTTAGTGGGGGTAGAGCCTACTTGCAAGTCTCTCCGACCTTCACAAAAAAAGTTATTCAAGAATATCTCTTTCTCCTATGTGCTTTCATCCCTAACCCTAACCCTAACCCTTCCGAAAGTCGGAGAAGCTCAAGGATGGTACCGATCGATGCGCGCTACCCCATTTAGTGGGGGTAGAGCCTACTTGCAAGTCTCTCCGACCTTCACAAAAAAAGTTATTCAAGAATATCTCTTTCTCCTATGTGCTTTCATCCCTAACCCTAACCCTAACCCTTCCGAAAGTCGGAGAAGCTCAAGGATGGTACCGATCGATGCGCGCTACCCCATTTAGTGGGGGTAGAGCCTACTTGCAAGTCTCTCCGACCTTCACAAAAAAAGTTATTCAAGAATATCTCCTCAGATTTGGGGGAATTTCGTCGGTCGACCTCTTTCGAAGGTCGTACAAGCTCGGGGATGGTACCAATCGATCCGCAGGACCCAAATTAGTCCAGATGCAACCACTTTCCAAGTCTCTCCGACCTTCACAAAAAAAGTTATTCAAGAATATCTCTTTCTCCTATGTGCTTTCATCCCTAACCCTAACCCTAACCCTTCCGAAAGTCGGAGAAGCTCAAGGATGGTACCGATCGATGCGCGCTACCCCATTTAGTGGGGGTAAAGCCTACTTGCAAGTCTCTCCGACCTTCACAAAAAAAGTTATTCAAGAATATCTCTTTCTCCTATGTGCTTTCATCCCTAACCCTAACCCTAACCCTTCCGAAAGTCGGAGAAGCTCAAGGATGGTACCGATCGATGCGCGCTACCCCATTTAGTGGGGGTAAAGCCTACTTGCAAGTCTCTCCGACCTTCACAAAAAAAGTTATTCAAGAATATCTATTTCTCCTATGTGCTTTCATCCCTAACCCTAACCCTAACCCTTCCGAAAGTCGGAGAAGCTCAAGGATGGTACCGATCGATGCGCGCAACCCCATTTAGTGGGGGTAGAGCCTACTTGCAAGTCTCTCCGACCTTCACAAAAAAAGTTATTCAAGAATATCTCCTCAGATTTGGGGGAATTTCGTCGGTCGACCTCTTCCGAAGGTCGTACAAGCTCGGGGATGGTACCAATCGATCCGCAGGACCCAAATTAGTCCAGATGCAACCACTTTCCAAGTCTCTCCGACCTTCACAAAAAAAGTTATTCAAGAATATCTCTTTCTCCTATGTGCTTTCATCCCTAACCCTAACCCTTCCGAAAGTCGGAGAAGCTCAAGGATGGTACCGATCGATGCGCGCTACCCCATTTAGTGGGGGTAGAGCCTACTTGCAAGTCTCTCCGACCTTCACAAAAAAAGTTATTCAAGAATATCTCTTTCTCCTATGTGCTTTCATCCCTAACCCTAACCCTAACCCTTCCGAAAGTCGGAGAAGCTCAAGGATGGTACCGATCGATGCGCGCTACCCCATTTAGTGGGGGTAGAGCCTACTTGCAAGTCTCTCCGACCTTCACAAAAAAAGTTATTCAAGAATATCTCTTTCTCCTATGTGCTTTCATCCCTAACCCTAACCCTAACCCTTCCGAAAGTCGGAGAAGCTCAAGGATGGTACTGATCGATGCGCGCAAACCCATTTAGTGGGGGTAGAGCCTACTTGCAAGTCTCTCCGACCTTCACAAAAAAAGTTATTAAAGAATATCTCCTCAGATTTGGGGGAATTTCGTCGGTCGACCTCTTCCGAAGGTCGTACAAGCTCGGGGATGGTACCAATCGATCCGCAGGACCCAAATTAGTCCAGATGCAACCACTTTCCAAGTCTCTCCGACCTTCACAAAAAAAGTTATTCAAGAATATCTCTTTCTCCTATGTGCTTTCATCCCTAACCCTAACCCTTCCGAAAGTCGGAGAAGCTCAAGGATGGTACTGATCGATGCGCGCAACCCCATTTAGTGGGGGTAGAGCCTACTTGCAAGTCTCTCCGACCTTCACAAAAAAAGTTATTCAAGAATATCTCCTCAGATTTGGGGGAATTTCGTCGGTCGACCTCTTCCGAAGGTCGTACAAGCTCGGGGATGGTACCAATCGATCCGCAGGACCCAAATTAGTCCAGATGCAACCACTTTCCAAGTCTCTCCGACCTTCACAAAAAAAGTTATTCAAGAATATCTCTTTCTCCTATGTGCTTTCATCCCTAACCCTAACCCTAACCCTTCCGAAAGTCGGAGAAGCTCAAGGATGGTACCGATCGATGCGCGCTACCCCATTTAGTGGGGGTAAAGCCTACTTGCAAGTCTCTCCGACCTTCACAAAAAAAGTTATTCAAGAATATCTCTTTCTCCTATGTGCTTTCATCCCTAACCCTAACCCTAACCCTTCCGAAAGTCGGAGAAGCTCAAGGATGGTACCGATCGATGCGCGCAACCCCATTTAGTGGGGGTAGAGCCTACTTGCAAGTCTCTCCGACCTTCACAAAAAAAGTTATTCAAGAATATCTCCTCAGATTTGGGGGAATTTCGTCGGTCGACCTCTTCCGAAGGTCGTACAAGCTCGGGGATGGTACCAATCGATCCGCAGGACCCAAATTAGTCCAGATGCAACCACTTTCCAAGTCTCTCCGACCTTCACAAAAAAAGTTATTCAAGAATATCTCTTTCTCCTATGTGCTTTCATCCCTAACCCTAACCCTTCCGAAAGTCGGAGAAGCTCAAGGATGGTACCGATCGATGCGCGCTACCCCATTTAGTGGGGGTAGAGCCTACTTGCAAGTCTCTCCGACCTTCACAAAAAAAGTTATTCAAGAATATCTCCTCAGATTTGGGGGAATTTCGTCGGTCGACCTCTTCCGAAGGTCGTACAAGCTCGGGGATGGTACCAATCGATCCGCAGGACCCAAATTAGTCCAGATGCAACCACTTTCCAAGTCTCTCCGACCTTCACAAAAAAAGTTATTCAAGAATATCTCTTTCTCCTATGTGCTTTCATCCCTAACCCTAACCCTAACCCTTCCGAAAGTCGGAGAAGCTCAAGGATGGTACCGATCGATGCGCGCTACCCCATTTAGTGGGGGTAGAGCCTACTTGCAAGTCTCCCCGACCTTCACAAAAAAAGTTATTCAAGAATATCTCTTTCTCCTATGTGCTTTCATCCCTAACCCTAACCCTAACCCTTCCGAAAGTCGGAGAAGCTCAAGGATGGTACCGATCGATGCGCGCTACCCCATTTAGTGGGGGTAGAGCCTACTTGCAAGTCTCTCCGACCTTCACAAAAAAAGTTATTCAAGAATATCTCTTTCTCCTATGTGCTTTCATCCCTAACCCTAACCCTAACCCTTCCGAAAGTCGGAGAAGCTCAAGGATGGTACCGATCGATGCGCGCTACCCCATTTAGTGGGGGTAGAGCCTACTTGCAAGTCTCTCCGACCTTCACAAAAAAAGTTATTCAAGAATATCTCTTTCTCCTATGTGCTTTCATCCCTAACCCTAACCCTAACCCTTCCGAAAGTCGGAGAAGCTCAAATATGGTACTGATCGATGCGCGCAACCCCATTTAGTGGGGGTAGAGCCTACTTGCAAGTCTCTCCGACCTTCACAAAAAAAGTTATTCAAGAATATCTCCTCAGATTTGGGGGAATTTCGTCGGTCGACCTCTTCCGAAGGTCGTACAAGCTCGGGGATGGTACCAATCGATCCGCAGGACCCAAATTAGTCCAGATGCAACCACTTTTCAAGTCTCTCCGACCTTCACAAAAAAAGTTATTCAAGAATATCTCTTTCTCCTATGTGCTTTCATCCCTAACCCTAACCCTTCCGAAAGTCGGAGAAGCTCAAGGATGGTACCGATCGATGCGCGCTACCCCATTTAGTGGGGGTAGAGCCTACTTGCAAGTCTCTCCGACCTTCAAAAAAAAAGTTATTCAAGAATATCTCTTTCTCCTATGTGCTTTCATCCCTAACCCTAACCCTAACCCTTCCGAAAGTCGGAGAAGCTCAAGGATGGTACCGATCGATGCGCGCTACCCCATTTAGTGGGGGTAGAGCCTACTTGCAAGTCTCTCCGACCTTCACAAAAAAAGTTATTCAAGAATATCTCTTTCTCCTATGTGCTTTCATCCCTAACCCTAACCCTAACCCTTCCGAAAGTCGGAGAAGCTCAAGGATGGTACTGATCGATGCGCGCAAACCCATTTAGTGGGGGTAGAGCCTACTTGCAAGTCTCTCCGACCTTCACAAAAAAAGTTATTAAAGAATATCTCCTCAGATTTGGGGGAATTTCGTCGGTCGACCTCTTCCGAAGGTCGTACAAGCTCGGGGATGGTACCAATCGATCCGCAGGACCCAAATTAGTCCAGATGCAACCACTTTCCAAGTCTCTCCGACCTTCACAAAAAAAGTTATTCAAGAATATCTCTTTCTCCTATGTGCTTTCATCCCTAACCCTAACCCTAACCCTTCCGAAAGTCGGAGAAGCTCAAGGATGGTACTGATCGATGCGCGCAACCCCATTTAGTGGGGGTAGAGCCTACTTGCAAGTCTCTCCGACCTTCACAAAAAAAGTTATTCAAGAATATCTCCTCAGATTTGGGGGAATTTCGTCGGTCGACCTCTTCCGAAGGTCGTACAAGCTCGGAGATGGTACTAATCGATCCGCAGGACCCAAATTAGTCCAGATGCAACCACTTTCCAAGTCTCTCCGACCTTCACAAAAAAAGTTATTCAAGAATATCTCTTTCTCCTATGTGCTTTCATCCCTAACCCTAACCCTAACCCTTCCGAAAGTCGGAGAAGCTCAAGGATGGTACCGATCGATGCGCGCAACCCCATTTAGTGGGGGTAGAGCCTACTTGCAAGTCTCTCCGACCTTCACAAAAAAAGTTATTCAAGAATATCTCCTCAGATTTGGGGGAATTTCGTCGGTCGACCTCTTCCGAAGGTCGTACAAGCTCGGGGATGGTACCAATCGATCCGCAGGACCCAAATTAGTCCAGATGCAACCACTTTTCAAGTCTCTCCGACCTTCACAAAAAAAGTTATTCAAGAATATCTCTTTCTCCTATGTGCTTTCATCCCTAACCCTAACCCTTCCGAAAGTCGGAGAAGCTCAAGGATGGTACCGATCGATGCGCGCTACCCCATTTAGTGGGGGTAGAGCCTACTTGCAAGTCTCTCCGACCTTCACAAAAAAAGTTATTCAAGAATATCTCTTTCTCCTATGTGCTTTCATCCCTAACCCTAACCCTAACCCTTCCGAAAGTCGGAGAAGCTCAAGGATGGTACCGATCGATGCGCGCTACCCCATTTAGTGGGGGTAGAGCCTACTTGCAAGTCTCTCCGACCTTCACAAAAAAAGTTATTCAAGAATATCTCTTTCTCCTATGTGCTTTCATCCCTAACCCTAACCCTAACCCTTCCGAAAGTCGGAGAAGCTCAAGGATGGTACCGATCGATGCGCGCTACCCCATTTAGTGGGGGTAGAGCCTACTTGCAAGTCTCTCCGACCTTCACAAAAAAAGTTATTCAAGAATATCTCCTCAGATTTGGGGGAATTTCGTCGGTCGACCTCTTTCGAAGGTCGTACAAGCTCGGGGATGGTACCAATCGATCCGCAGGACCCAAATTAGTCCAGATGCAACCACTTTCCAAGTCTCTCCGACCTTCACAAAAAAAGTTATTCAAGAATATCTCTTTCTCCTATGTGCTTTCATCCCTAACCCTAACCCTAACCCTTCCGAAAGTCGGAGAAGCTCAAGGATGGTACCGATCGATGCGCGCTACCCCATTTAGTGGGGGTAAAGCCTACTTGCAAGTCTCTCCGACCTTCACAAAAAAAGTTATTCAAGAATATCTCTTTCTCCTATGTGCTTTCATCCCTAACCCTAACCCTAACCCTTCCGAAAGTCGGAGAAGCTCAAGGATGGTACCGATCGATGCGCGCTACCCCATTTAGTGGGGGTAAAGCCTACTTGCAAGTCTCTCCGACCTTCACAAAAAAAGTTATTCAAGAATATCTATTTCTCCTATGTGCTTTCATCCCTAACCCTAACCCTAACCCTTCCGAAAGTCGGAGAAGCTCAAGGATGGTACCGATCGATGCGCGCAACCCCATTTAGTGGGGGTAGAGCCTACTTGCAAGTCTCTCCGACCTTCACAAAAAAAGTTATTCAAGAATATCTCCTCAGATTTGGGGGAATTTCGTCGGTCGACCTCTTCCGAAGGTCGTACAAGCTCGGGGATGGTACCAATCGATCCGCAGGACCCAAATTAGTCCAGATGCAACCACTTTCCAAGTCTCTCCGACCTTCACAAAAAAAGTTATTCAAGAATATCTCTTTCTCCTATGTGCTTTCATCCCTAACCCTAACCCTTCCGAAAGTCGGAGAAGCTCAAGGATGGTACCGATCGATGCGCGCTACCCCATTTAGTGGGGGTAGAGCCTACTTGCAAGTCTCTCCGACCTTCACAAAAAAAGTTATTCAAGAATATCTCTTTCTCCTATGTGCTTTCATCCCTAACCCTAACCCTAACCCTTCCGAAAGTCGGAGAAGCTCAAGGATGGTACCGATCGATGCGCGCTACCCCATTTAGTGGGGGTAGAGCCTACTTGCAAGTCTCTCCGACCTTCACAAAAAAAGTTATTCAAGAATATCTCTTTCTCCTATGTGCTTTCATCCCTAACCCTAACCCTAACCCTTCCGAAAGTCGGAGAAGCTCAAGGATGGTACTGATCGATGCGCGCAAACCCATTTAGTGGGGGTAGAGCCTACTTGCAAGTCTCTCCGACCTTCACAAAAAAAGTTATTAAAGAATATCTCCTCAGATTTGGGGGAATTTCGTCGGTCGACCTCTTCCGAAGGTCGTACAAGCTCGGGGATGGTACCAATCGATCCGCAGGACCCAAATTAGTCCAGATGCAACCACTTTCCAAGTCTCTCCGACCTTCACAAAAAAAGTTATTCAAGAATATCTCTTTCTCCTATGTGCTTTCATCCCTAACCCTAACCCTTCCGAAAGTCGGAGAAGCTCAAGGATGGTACTGATCGATGCGCGCAACCCCATTTAGTGGGGGTAGAGCCTACTTGCAAGTCTCTCCGACCTTCACAAAAAAAGTTATTCAAGAATATCTCCTCAGATTTGGGGGAATTTCGTCGGTCGACCTCTTCCGAAGGTCGTACAAGCTCGGAGATGGTACCAATCGATCCGCAGGACCCAAATTAGTCCAGATGCAACCACTTTCCAAGTCTCTCCGACCTTCACAAAAAAAGTTATTCAAGAATATCTCTTTCTCCTATGTGCTTTCATCCCTAACCCTAACCCTAACCCTTCCGAAAGTCGGAGAAGCTCAAGGATGGTACCGATCGATGCGCGCTACCCCATTTAGTGGGGGTAGAGCCTACTTGCAAGTCTCTCCGACCTTCACAAAAAAAGTTATTCAAGAATATCTCTTTCTCCTATGTGCTTTCATCCCTAACCCTAACCCTAACCCTTCCGAAAGTCGGAGAAGCTCAAGGATGGTACCGATCGATGCGCGCTACCCCATTTAGTGGGGGTAGAGCCTACTTGCAAGTCTCTCCGACCTTCACAAAAAAAGTTATTCAAGAATATCTCCTCAGATTTGGGGGAATTTCGTCGGTCGACCTCTTCCGAAGGTCGTACAAGCTCGGGGATGGTACCAATCGATCCGCAGGACCCAAATTAGTCCAGATGCAACCACTTTCCAAGTCTCTCCGACCTTCACAAAAAAAGTTATTCAAGAATATCTCTTTCTCCTATGTGCTTTCATCCCTAACCCTAACCCTAACCCTTCCGAAAGTCGGAGAAGCTCAAGGATGGTACCGATCGATGCGCGCTACCCCATTTAGTGGGGGTAAAGCCTACTTGCAAGTCTCTCCGACCTTCACAAAAAAAGTTATTCAAGAATATCTCTTTCTCCTATGTGCTTTCATCCCTAACCCTAACCCTAACCCTTCCGAAAGTCGGAGAAGCTCAAGGATGGTACCGATCGATGCGCGCAACCCCATTTAGTGGGGGTAGAGCCTACTTGCAAGTCTCTCCGACCTTCACAAAAAAAGTTATTCAAGAATATCTCCTCAGATTTGGGGGAATTTCGTCGGTCGACCTCTTCCGAAGGTCGTACAAGCTCGGGGATGGTACCAATCGATCCGCAGGACCCAAATTAGTCCAGATGCAACCACTTTCCAAGTCTCTCCGACCTTCACAAAAAAAGTTATTCAAGAATATCTCTTTCTCCTATGTGCTTTCATCCCTAACCCTAACCCTTCCGAAAGTCGGAGAAGCTCAAGGATGGTACCGATCGATGCGCGCTACCCCATTTAGTGGGGGTAGAGCCTACTTGCAAGTCTCTCCGACCTTCACAAAAAAAGTTATTCAAGAATATCTCCTCAGATTTGGGGGAATTTCGTCGGTCGACCTCTTCCGAAGGTCGTACAAGCTCGGGGATGGTACCAATCGATCCGCAGGACCCAAATTAGTCCAGATGCAACCACTTTCCAAGTCTCTCCGACCTTCACAAAAAAAGTTATTCAAGAATATCTCTTTCTCCTATGTGCTTTCATCCCTAACCCTAACCCTAACCCTTCCGAAAGTCGGAGAAGCTCAAGGATGGTACCGATCGATGCGCGCTACCCCATTTAGTGGGGGTAGAGCCTACTTGCAAGTCTCCCCGACCTTCACAAAAAAAGTTATTCAAGAATATCTCTTTCTCCTATGTGCTTTCATCCCTAACCCTAACCCTAACCCTTCCGAAAGTCGGAGAAGCTCAAGGATGGTACCGATCGATGCGCGCTACCCCATTTAGTGGGGGTAGAGCCTACTTGCAAGTCTCTCCGACCTTCACAAAAAAAGTTATTCAAGAATATCTCTTTCTCCTATGTGCTTTCATCCCTAACCCTAACCCTAACCCTTCCGAAAGTCGGAGAAGCTCAAGGATGGTACCGATCGATGCGCGCTACCCCATTTAGTGGGGGTAGAGCCTACTTGCAAGTCTCTCCGACCTTCACAAAAAAAGTTATTCAAGAATATCTCTTTCTCCTATGTGCTTTCATCCCTAACCCTAACCCTAACCCTTCCGAAAGTCGGAGAAGCTCAAATATGGTACTGATCGATGCGCGCAACCCCATTTAGTGGGGGTAGAGCCTACTTGCAAGTCTCTCCGACCTTCACAAAAAAAGTTATTCAAGAATATCTCCTCAGATTTGGGGGAATTTCGTCGGTCGACCTCTTCCGAAGGTCGTACAAGCTCGGGGATGGTACCAATCGATCCGCAGGACCCAAATTAGTCCAGATGCAACCACTTTTCAAGTCTCTCCGACCTTCACAAAAAAAGTTATTCAAGAATATCTCTTTCTCCTATGTGCTTTCATCCCTAACCCTAACCCTAACCCTTCCGAAAGTCGGAGAAGCTCAAGGATGGTACCGATCGATGCGCGCTACCCCATTTAGTGGGGGTAGAGCCTACTTGCAAGTCTCTCCGACCTTCACAAAAAAAGTTATTCAAGAATATCTCTTTCTCCTATGTGCTTTCATCCCTAACCCTAACCCTAACCCTTCCGAAAGTCGGAGAAGCTCAAGGATGGTACCGATCGATGCGCGCTACCCCATTTAGTGGGGGTAGAGCCTACTTGCAAGTCTCTCCGACCTTCACAAAAAAAGTTATTCAAGAATATCTCTTTCTCCTATGTGCTTTCATCCCTAACCCTAACCCTAACCCTTCCAAAAGTCGGAGAAGCTCAAGGATGGTACCGATCGATGTGCGCTACCCCATTTAGTGGGGGTAGAGCCTACTTGCAAGTCTCTCCGACCTTCACAAAAAAAGTTATTCAAGAATATCTCTTTCTCCTATGTGCTTTCATCCCTAACCCTTCCGAAAGTCGGAGAAGCTCAAGGATGGTACTGATCGATGCGCGCAACCCCATTTAGTGGGGGTAGAGCCTACTTGCAAGTCTCTCCGACCTTCACAAAAAAAGTTATTCAAGAATATCTCCTCAGATTTGGGGGAATTTCGTCGGTCGACCTCTTCCGAAGGTCGTACAAGCTCGGGGATGGTACCAATCGATCCGCAGGACCCAAATTAGTCCAGATGCAACCACTTTTCAAGTCTCTCCGACCTTCACAAAAAAAGTTATTCAAGAATATCTCTTTCTCCTATGTGCTTTCATCCCTAACCCTAACCCTAACCCTTCCGAAAGTCGGAGAAGCTCAAGGATGGTACCGATCGATGCGCGCTACCCCATTTAGTGGGGGTAGAGCCTACTTGCAAGTCTCTCCGACCTTCACAAAAAAAGTTATTCAAGAATATCTCTTTCTCCTATGTGCTTTCATCCCTAACCCTAACCCTAACCCTTCCGAAAGTCGGAGAAGCTCAAGGATGGTACCGATCGATGCGCGCTACCCCATTTAGTGGGGGTAGAGCCTACTTGCAAGTCTCTCCGACCTTCACAAAAAAAGTTATTCAAGAATATCTCTTTCTCCTATGTGCTTTCATCCCTAACCCTAACCCTAACCCTTCCGAAAGTCGGAGAAGCTCAAGGATGGTACCGATCGATGTGCGCTACCCCATTTAGTGGGGGTAGAGCCTACTTGCAAGTCTCTCCGACCTTCACAAAAAAAGTTATTCAAGAATATCTCTTTCTCCTATGTGCTTTCATCCCTAACCCTAACCCTAACCCTTCCGAAAGTCGGAGAAGCTCAAGGATGGTACTGATCGATGCGCGCAACCCCATTTAGTGGGGGTAGAGCCTACTTGCAAGTCTCTCCGACCTTCACAAAAAAAGTTATTCAAGAATATCTCCTCAGATTTGGGGGAATTTCGTCGGTCGACCTCTTCCGAAGGTCGTACAAGCTCGGGGATGGTACCAATCGATCCGCAGGACCCAAATTAGTCCAGATGCAACCACTTTTCAAGTCTCTCCGACCTTCACAAAAAAAGTTATTCAAGAATATCTCTTTCTCCTATGTGCTTTCATCCCTAACCCTAACCCTTCCGAAAGTCGGAGAAGCTCAAGGATGGTACCGATCGATGCGCGCTACCCCATTTAGTGGGGGTAGAGCCTACTTGCAAGTCTCTCCGACCTTCACAAAAAAAGTTATTCAAGAATATCTCTTTCTCCTATGTGCTTTCATCCCTAACCCTAACCCTAACCCTTCCAAAAGTCGGAGAAGCTCAAGGATGGTACCGATCGATGCGCGCTACCCCATTTAGTGGGGGTAGAGCCTACTTGCAAGTCTCTCCGACCTTCACAAAAAAAGTTATTCAAGAATATCTCTTTCTCCTATGTGCTTTCATCCCTAACCCTAACCCTAACCCTTCCGAAAGTCGGAGAAGCTCAAGGATGGTACTGATCGATGCGCGCAAACCCATTTAGTGGGGGTAGAGCCTACTTGCAAGTCTCTCCGACCTTCACAAAAAAAGTTATTAAAGAATATCTCCTCAGATTTGGGGGAATTTCGTCGGTCGACCTCTTCCGAAGGTCGTACAAGCTCGGGGATGGTACCAATCGATCCGCAGGACCCAAATTAGTCCAGATGCAACCACTTTCCAAGTCTCTCCGACCTTCACAAAAAAAGTTATTCAAGAATATCTCTTTCTCCTATGTGCTTTCATCCCTAACCCTAACCCTAACCCTTCCGAAAGTCGGAGAAGCTCAAGGATGGTACTGATCGATGCGCGCAACCCCATTTAGTGGGGGTAGAGCCTACTTGCAAGTCTCTCCGACCTTCACAAAAAAAGTTATTCAAGAATATCTCCTCAGATTTGGGGGAATTTCGTCGGTCGACCTCTTCCGAAGGTCGTACAAGCTCGGAGATGGTACCAATCGATCCGCAGGACCCAAATTAGTCCAGATGCAACCACTTTCCAAGTCTCTCCGACCTTCACAAAAAAAGTTATTCAAGAATATCTCTTTCTCCTATGTGCTTTCATCCCTAACCCTAACCCTAACCCTTCCGAAAGTCGGAGAAGCTCAAGGATGGTACCGATCGATGCGCGCAACCCCATTTAGTGGGGGTAGAGCCTACTTGCAAGTCTCTCCGACCTTCACAAAAAAAGTTATTCAAGAATATCTCCTCAGATTTGGGGGAATTTCGTCGGTCGACCTCTTCCGAAGGTCGTACAAGCTCGGGGATGGTACCAATCGATCCGCAGGACCCAAATTAGTCCAGATGCAACCACTTTTCAAGTCTCTCCGACCTTCACAAAAAAAGTTATTCAAGAATATCTCTTTCTCCTATGTGCTTTCATCCCTAACCCTAACCCTTCCGAAAGTCGGAGAAGCTCAAGGATGGTACCGATCGATGCGCGCTACCCCATTTAGTGGGGGTAGAGCCTACTTGCAAGTCTCTCCGACCTTCACAAAAAAAGTTATTCAAGAATATCTCTTTCTCCTATGTGCTTTCATCCCTAACCCTAACCCTAACCCTTCCGAAAGTCGGAGAAGCTCAAGGATGGTACTGATCGATGCGCGCAACCCCATTTAGTGGGGGTAGAGCCTACTTGCAAGTCTCTCCGACCTTCACAAAAAAAGTTATTCAAGAATATCTCCTCAGATTTGGGGGAATTTCGTCGGTCGACCTCTTCCGAAGGTCGTACAAGCTCGGAGATGGTACCAATCGATCCGCAGGACCCAAATTAGTCCAGATGCAACCACTTTCCAAGTCTCTCCGACCTTCACAAAAAAAGTTATTCAAGAATATCTCTTTCTCCTATGTGCTTTCATCCCTAACCCTAACCCTAACCCTTCCGAAAGTCGGAGAAGCTCAAGGATGGTACCGATCGATGCGCGCAACCCCATTTAGTGGGGGTAGAGCCTACTTGCAAGTCTCTCCGACCTTCACAAAAAAAGTTATTCAAGAATATCTCCTCAGATTTGGGGGAATTTCGTCGGTCGACCTCTTCCGAAGGTCGTACAAGCTCGGGGATGGTACCAATCGATCCGCAGGACCCAAATTAGTCCAGATGCAACCACTTTTCAAGTCTCTCCGACCTTCACAAAAAAAGTTATTCAAGAATATCTCTTTCTCCTATGTGCTTTCATCCCTAACCCTAACCCTTCCGAAAGTCGGAGAAGCTCAAGGATGGTACCGATCGATGCGCGCTACCCCATTTAGTGGGGGTAGAGCCTACTTGCAAGTCTCTCCGACCTTCACAAAAAAAGTTATTCAAGAATATCTCTTTCTCCTATGTGCTTTCATCCCTAACCCTAACCCTAACCCTTCCGAAAGTCGGAGAAGCTCAAGGATGGTACCGATCGATGCGCGCTACCCCATTTAGTGGGGGTAGAGCCTACTTGCAAGTCTCTCCGACCTTCACAAAAAAAGTTATTCAAGAATATCTCTTTCTCCTATGTGCTTTCATCCCTAACCCTAACCCTAACCCTTCCGAAAGTCGGAGAAGCTCAAGGATGGTACTGATCGATGCGCGCAACCCCATTTAGTGGGGGTAGAGCCTACTTGCAAGTCTCTCCGACCTTCACAAAAAAAGTTATTAAAGAATATCTCCTCAGATTTGGGGGAATTTCGTCGGTCGACCTCTTCCGAAGGTCGTACAAGCTCGGGGATGGTACCAATCGATCCGCAGGACCCAAATTAGTCCAGATGCAACCACTTTCCAAGTCTCTCCGACCTTCACAAAAAAAGTTATTCAAGAATATCTCTTTCTCCTATGTGCTTTCATCCCTAACCCTAACCCTAACCCTTCCGAAAGTCGGAGAAGCTCAAGGATGGTACTGATCGATGCGCGCAACCCCATTTAGTGGGGGTAGAGCCTACTTGCAAGTCTCTCCGACCTTCACAAAAAAAGTTATTCAAGAATATCTCCTCAGATTTGGGGGAATTTCGTCGGTCGACCTCTTCCGAAGGTCGTACAAGCTCGGGGATGGTACCAATCGATCCGCAGGACCCAAATTAGTCCAGATGCAACCACTTTTCAAGTCTCTCCGACCTTCACAAAAAAAGTTATTCAAGAATATCTCTTTCTCCTATGTGCTTTCATCCCTAACCCTAACCCTAACCCTTCCGAAAGTCGGAGAAGCTCAAGGATGGTACTGATCGATGCGCGCTACCCCATTTAGTGGGGGTAGAGCCTACTTGCAAGTCTCTCCGACCTTCACAAAAAAAGTTATTCAAGAATATCTCTTTCTCCTATGTGCTTTCATCCCTAACCCTAACCCTAACCCTTCCGAAAGTCGGAGAAGCTCAAGGATGGTACCGATCGATGCGCGCTACCCCATTTAGTGGGGGTAGAGCCTACTTGCAAGTCTCTCCGACCTTCACAAAAAAAGTTATTCAAGAATATCTCTTTCTCCTATGTGCTTTCATCCCTAACCCTAACCCTAACCCTTCCGAAAGTCGGAGAAGCTCAAGGATGGTACCGATCGATGCGCGCTACCCCATTTAGTGGGGGTAGAGCCTACTTGCAAGTCTCTCCGACCTTCACAAAAAAAGTTATTCAAGAATATCTCTTTCTCCTATGTGCTTTCATCCCTAACCCTAACCCTAACCCTTCCGAAAGTCGGAGAAGCTCAAGGATGGTACTGATCGATGCGCGCAACCCCATTTAGTGGGGGTAGAGCCTACTTGCAAGTCTCTCCGACCTTCACAAAAAAAGTTATTAAAGAATATCTCCTCAGATTTGGGGGAATTTCGTCGGTCGACCTCTTCCGAAGGTCGTACAAGCTCGGGGATGGTACCAATCGATCCGCAGGACCCAAATTAGTCCAGATGCAACCACTTTCCAAGTCTCTCCGACCTTCACAAAAAAAGTTATTCAAGAATATCTCTTTCTCCTATGTGCTTTCATCCCTAACCCTAACCCTAACCCTTCCGAAAGTCGGAGAAGCTCAAGGATGGTACTGATCGATGCGCGCAACCCCATTTAGTGGGGGTAGAGCCTACTTGCAAGTTTCTCCGACCTTCACAAAAAAAGTTATTCAAGAATATCTCTTTCTCCTATGTGCTTTCATCCCTAACCCTAACCCTAACCCTTCCGAAAGTCGGAGAAGCTCAAGGATGGTACTGATCGATGCGCGCTACCCCATTTAGTGGGGGTAGAGCCTACTTGCAAGTCTCTCCGACCTTCACAAAAAAAGTTATTCAAGAATATCTCTTTCTCCTATGTGCTTTCATCCCTAACCCTAACCCTAACCCTTCCGAAAGTCGGAGAAGCTCAAGGATGGTACCGATCGATGCGCGCAACCCCATTTAGTGGGGGTAGAGCCTACTTGCAAGTCTCTCCGACCTTCACAAAAAAAGTTATTCAAGAATATCTCCTCAGATTTGGGGGAATTTCGTCGGTCGACCTCTTCCGAAGGTCGTACAAGCTCGGGGATGGTACCAATCGATCCGCAGGACCCAAATTAGTCCAGATGCAACCACTTTCCAAGTCTCTCCGACCTTCACAAAAAAAGTTATTCAAGAATATCTCTTTCTCCTATGTGCTTTCATCCCTAACCCTAACCCTAACCCTTCCGAAAGTCGGAGAAGCTCAAGGATGGTACCGATCGATGCGCGCTACCCCATTTAGTGGGGGTAAAGCCTACTTGCAAGTCTCTCCGACCTTCACAAAAAAAGTTATTCAAGAATATCTCTTTCTCCTATGTGCTTTCATCCCTAACCCTAACCCTAACCCTTCCGAAAGTCGGAGAAGCTCAAGGATGGTACCGATCGATGCGCGCAACCCCATTTAGTGGGGGTAGAGCCTACTTGCAAGTCTCTCCGACCTTCACAAAAAAAGTTATTCAAGAATATCTCCTCAGATTTGGGGGAATTTCGTCGGTCGACCTCTTCCGAAGGTCGTACAAGCTCGGGGATGGTACCAATCGATCCGCAGGACCCAAATTAGTCCAGATGCAACCACTTTCCAAGTCTCTCCGACCTTCACAAAAAAAGTTATTCAAGAATATCTCTTTCTCCTATGTGCTTTCATCCCTAACCCTAACCCTTCCGAAAGTCGGAGAAGCTCAAGGATGGTACCGATCGATGCGCGCTACCCCATTTAGTGGGGGTAGAGCCTACTTGCAAGTCTCTCCGACCTTCACAAAAAAAGTTATTCAAGAATATCTCCTCAGATTTGGGGGAATTTCGTCGGTCGACCTCTTTCGAAGGTCGTACAAGCTCGGGGATGGTACCAATCGATCCGCAGGACCCAAATTAGTCCAGATGCAACCACTTTCCAAGTCTCTCCGACCTTCACAAAAAAAGTTATTCAAGAATATCTCTTTCTCCTATGTGCTTTCATCCCTAACCCTAACCCTAACCCTTCCGAAAGTCGGAGAAGCTCAAGGATGGTACCGATCGATGTGCGCTACCCCATTTAGTGGGGGTAGAGCCTACTTGCAAGTCTCTCCGACCTTCACAAAAAAAGTTATTCAAGAATATCTCTTTCTCCTATGTGCTTTCATCCCTAACCCTAACCCTAACCCTTCCGAAAGTCGGAGAAGCTCAAGGATGGTACCGATCGATGCGCGCTACCCCATTTAGTGGGGGTAGAGCCTACTTGCAAGTCTCTCCGACCTTCACAAAAAAAGTTATTCAAGAATATCTCTTTCTCCTATGTGCTTTCATCCCTAACCCTAACCCTTCCGAAAGTCGGAGAAGCTCAAGGATGGTACTGATCGATGCGCGCTACCCCATTTAGTGGGGGTAGAGCCTACTTGCAAGTCTCTCCGACCTTCACAAAAAAGTTATTCAAGAATATCTCTTTCTCCTATGTGCTTTCATCCCTAACCCTAACCCTAACCCTTCCGAAAGTCGGAGAAGCTCAAGGATGGTACTGATCGATGCGCGCAACCCCATTTAGTGGGGGTAGAGCCTACTTGCAAGTCTCTCCGACCTTCACAAAAAAAGTTATTCAAGAATATCTCCTCAGATTTGGGGGAATTTCGTCGGTCGACCTCTTCCGAAGGTCGTACAAGCTCGGGGATGGTACCAATCGATCCGCAGGACCCAAATTAGTCCAGATGCAACCACTTTCCAAGTCTCTCCGACCTTCACAAAAAAAGTTATTCAAGAATATCTCTTTCTCCTATGTGCTTTCATCCCTAACCCTAACCCTAACCCTTCCGAAAGTCGGAGAAGCTCAAGGATGGTACCGATCGATGCGCGCTACCCCATTTAGTGGGGGTAGAGCCTACTTGCAAGTCTCTCCGACCTTCACAAAAAAAGTTATTCAAGAATATCTCTTTCTCCTATGTGCTTTCATCCCTAACCCTAACCCTAACCCTTCCGAAAGTCGGAGAAGCTCAAGGATGGTACCGATCGATGCGCGCTACCCCATTTAGTGGGGGTAGAGCCTACTTGCAAGTCTCTCCGACCTTCACAAAAAAAGTTATTCAAGAATATCTCTTTCTCCTATGTGCTTTCATCCCTAACCCTAACCCTAACCCTTCCGAAAGTCGGAGAAGCTCAAGGATGGTACCGATCGATGCGCGCTACCCCATTTAGTGGGGGTAGAGCCTACTTGCAAGTCTCTCCGACCTTCACAAAAAAAGTTATTCAAGAATATCTCTTTCTCCTATGTGCTTTCATCCCTAACCCTAACCCTAACCCTTCCGAAAGTCGGAGAAGCTCAAGGATGGTACTGATCAATGCGCGCAACCCCATTTAGTGGGGGTAGAGCCTACTTGCAAGTCTCTCCGACCTTCACAAAAAAAGTTATTCAAGAATATCTCCTCAGATTTGGGGGAATTTCGTCGGTCGACCTCTTCCGAAGGTCGTACAAGCTCGGGGATGGTACCAATCGATCCGCAGGACCCAAATTAGTCCAGATGCAACCACTTTCCAAGTCTCTCCGACCTTCACAAAAAAAGTTATTCAAGAATATCTCTTTCTCCTATGTGCTTTCATCCCTAACCCTAACCCTTCCGAAAGTCGGAGAAGCTCAAGGATGGTACTGATCGATGCGCGCAACCCCATTTAGTGGGGGTAGAGCCTACTTGCAAGTCTCTCCGACCTTCACAAAAAAAGTTATTCAAGAATATCTCCTCAGATTTGGGGGAATTTCGTCGGTCGACCTCTTCCGAAGGTCGTACAAGCTCGGGGATGGTACCAATCGATCTGCAGGACCCAAATTAGTCCAGATGCAACCACTTTCCAAGTCTCTCCGACCTTCACAAAAAAAGTTATTCAAGAATATCTCTTTCTCCTATGTGCTTTCATCCCTAACCCTAACCCTAACCCTTCCGAAAGTCGGAGAAGCTCAAGGATGGTAACGATCGATGCGCGCTACCCCATTTAGTGGGGGTAGAGCCTACTTGCAAGTCTCTCCGACCTTCACAAAAAAAGTTATTCAAGAATATCTCTTTCTCCTATGTGCTTTCATCCCTAACCCTAACCCTAACCCTTCCGAAAGTCGGAGAAGCTCAAGGATGGTACTGATCGATGCGCGCAACCCCATTTAGTGGGGGTAGAGCCTACTTGCAAGTCTCTCCGACCTTCACAAAAAAAGTTATTCAACAATATCTCCTCAGATTTGGGGGAATTTCGTCGGTCGACCTCTTCCGAAGGTCGTACAAGCTCGGGGATGGTACCAATCGATCCGCAGGACCCAAATTAGTCCAGATGCAACCACTTTCCAAGTCTCTCCGACCTTCACAAAAAAAGTTATTCAAGAATATCTCTTTCTCCTATGTGCTTTCATCCCTAACCCTAACCCTAACCCTTCCGAAAGTCGGAGAAGCTCAAGGATGGTACCGATCGATGCGCGCTACCCCATTTAGTGGGGGTAAAGCCTACTTGCAAGTCTCTCCGACCTTCACAAAAAAAGTTATTCAAGAATATCTCTTTCTCCTATGTGCTTTCATCCCTAACCCTAACCCTAACCCTTCCGAAAGTCGGAGAAGCTCAAGGATGGTACCGATCGATGCGCGCAACCCCATTTAGTGGGGGTAGAGCCTACTTGCAAGTCTCTCCGACCTTCACAAAAAAAGTTATTCAAGAATATCTCCTCAGATTTGGGGGAATTTCGTCGGTCGACCTCTTCCGAAGGTCGTACAAGCTCGGGGATGGTACCAATCGATCCGCAGGACCCAAATTAGTCCAGATGCAACCACTTTCCAAGTCTCTCCGACCTTCACAAAAAAAGTTATTCAAGAATATCTCTTTCTCCTATGTGCTTTCATCCCTAACCCTAACCCTAACCCTTCCGAAAGTCGGAGAAGCTCAAGGATGGTACTGATCGATGCGCGCAACCCCATTTAGTGGGGGTAGAGCCTACTTGCAAGTCTCTCCGACCTTCACAAAAAAAGTTATTCAAGAATATCTCCTCAGATTTGGGGGAATTTCGTCGGTCGACCTCTTCCGAAGGTCGTACAAGCTCGGAGATGGTACCAATCGATCCGCAGGACCCAAATTAGTCCAGATGCAACCACTTTCCAAGTCTCTCCGACCTTCACAAAAAAAGTTATTCAAGAATATCTCTTTCTCCTATGTGCTTTCATCCCTAACCCTAACCCTAACCCTTCCGAAAGTCGGAGAAGCTCAAGGATGGTACCGATCGATGCGCGCAACCCCATTTAGTGGGGGTAGAGCCTACTTGCAAGTCTCTCCGACCTTCACAAAAAAAGTTATTCAAGAATATCTCCTCAGATTTGGGGGAATTTCGTCGGTCGACCTCTTCCGAAGGTCGTACAAGCTCGGGGATGGTACCAATCGATCCGCAGGACCCAAATTAGTCCAGATGCAACCACTTTTCAAGTCTCTCCGACCTTCACAAAAAAAGTTATTCAAGAATATCTCTTTCTCCTATGTGCTTTCATCCCTAACCCTAACCCTAACCCTTCCGAAAGTCGGAGAAGCTCAAGGATGGTACCGATCGATGCGCGCTACCCCATTTAGTGGGGGTAGAGCCTACTTGCAAGTCTCTCCGACCTTCACAAAAAAAGTTATTCAAGAATATCTCTTTCTCCTATGTGCTTTCATCCCTAACCCTAACCCTAACCCTTCCGAAAGTCGGAGAAGCTCAAGGATGGTACCGATCGATGCAAGCTACCCCATTTAGTGGGGGTAGAGCCTACTTGCAAGTCTCTCCGACCTTCACAAAAAAAGTTATTCAAGAATATCTCTTTCTCCTATGTGCTTTCATCCCTAACCCTAACCCTAACCCTTCCGAAAGTCGGAGAAGCTCAAGGATGGTACTGATCGATGCGCGCAACCCCATTTAGTGGGGGTAGAGCCTACTTGCAAGTCTCTCCGACCTTCACAAAAAAAGTTATTAAAGAATATCTCCTCAGATTTGGGGGAATTTCGTCGGTCGACCTCTTCCGAAGGTCGTACAAGCTCGGGGATGGTACCAATCGATCCGCAGGACCCAAATTAGTCCAGATGCAACCACTTTCCAAGTCTCTCCGACCTTCACAAAAAAAGTTATTCAAGAATATCTCTTTCTCCTATGTGCTTTCATCCCTAACCCTAACCCTAACCCTTCCGAAAGTCGGAGAAGCTCAAGGATGGTACTGATCGATGCGCGCAACCCCATTTAGTGGGGGTAGAGCCTACTTGCAAGTCTCTACGACCTTCACAAAAAAAGTTATTCAAGAATATCTCCTCAGATTTGGGGGAATTTCGTCGGTCGACCTCTTCCGAAGGTCGTACAAGCTCGGGGATGGTACCAATCGATCCGCAGGACCCAAATTAGTCCAGATGCAACCACTTTTCAAGTCTCTCCGACCTTCACAAAAAAAGTTATTCAAGAATATCTCTTTCTCCTATGTGCTTTCATCCCTAACCCTAACCCTAACCCTTCCGAAAGTCGGAGAAGCTCAAGGATGGTACCGATCGATGCGCGCTACCCCATTTAGTGGGGGTAGAGCCTACTTGCAAGTCTCTCCGACCTTCACAAAAAAAGTTATTCAAGAATATCTCTTTCTCCTATGTGCTTTCATCCCTAACCCTAACCCTAACCCTTCCGAAAGTCGGAGAAGCTCAAGGATGGTACCGATCGATGCGCGCTACCCCATTTAGTGGGGGTAGAGCCTACTTGCAAGTCTCTCCGACCTTCACAAAAAAAGTTATTCAAGAATATCTCTTTCTCCTATGTGCTTTCATCCCTAACCCTAACCCTAACCCTTCCGAAAGTCGGAGAAGCTCAAGGATGGTACCGATCGATGCGCGCTACCCCATTTAGTGGGGGTAGAGCCTACTTGCAAGTCTCTCCGACCTTCACAAAAAAAGTTATTCAAGAATATCTCTTTCTCCTATGTGCTTTCATCCCTA